>NC_056747.1:592991975-593021975 GCF_019279795.1 Protopterus annectens | reverse complement strand
ATTTTTTTGGTGAAAAGTAAATTCTTTTTGCCTTCTATAAGCTTAGAACGGATTATACTTTCTAGTGGAACTTTTAAGTGTGGCAAATGTAAGGCATGTAATTTTATAGCTAGAAGTTTTTCTTATATAAATAATGTTGTTTTTAATACATGCAATTTTTTTACTTGTAATTCTGAAGGTGTTATTTATGCACTTAAATGCCCGTGTAATAAATTTTATATTGGTGAAACTAAAAGGGCATTTAAAGTTAGACTAATGGAACATGCCAGAGATATTATTAACAGCAAAGAAGAAAGTTCTGTGGCTATGCATTTAAAAAAAATCAATGATGGTAAAAATGAGGGGCTTCAAGGCACAGTCTTGGAAAAAAAAATGTGTCTTGTTTTGATGCTCTCAATATTAAACAATATTTGTTATTTAAAGAAGCCACTTATATTTTAAAGTTTAGTACTTTGTACTCTCAGGGTTTAAATGAAGATTTGAACTGGAGGGCACTAATTTAATTTTATTTTTGATTGTTGTTAATTAATTAATTATTCAATTAGTCACTGAGAGTATATATAAGGTTCATGTTCTTTAAGTTCTTTACTCCTTGAAGGCTACGGCCAAGACGTCAGAGGAATAAAGCGTATTTTCTGCAGATTTGTGGATCTCTTTGTAACCATTTAAAAATAAATTTACAACTTAAAACCCAAAAACTGGTTCATTAACTTGCTGCACCAAATCTCAAAGCAATGACATCACTAGGTGTTAAATATCTTAAAAGTACATGCTATAGTTTCCCACACAATTAAAATTACAATCAAGGAATGCTCAGTTAACAAACAAGTAAATACTAAATAGTCCCTCACTTGTTACCTCGTTTCCCATCCTACCTAAAATATGAATTAAATAAATAAATAAACAAAAACAATATATGTACAAATCATTCCCGAAATACTAATAGCTTCTGTTAAAAATAGTGAAAAAATAATTGGGTGCAGCAAGTTAATGAACTGGTTTTTAGATTTTAAATTGTAAATTTATTTTTAAATGGTTGCCTGATGAAGTCCGCTTCACGTTACTGTTTTATTCTTTCATTAAAGTATCTTTTGTGTTCCTAGCCTCCGTGGTGTTTTGTTGTGAGTTACTGGAGTTTCTTTTTGTCTTTCTTGTGGTACTTCCATGGAGATAATTATATTATGTAAAGGGGTACGGAGGGGGAGACCATATCATGGTGATTAGGGAGCAAAGACAACTTCTAATAACATTGTTTATATGTAAACTAAAATACCAAAAGACAAAAATAATGCAAGACTTTTGCTGCTCTTTCGTTGTTATAACATGTACCCTATGTAGATATGATATGCAATAACTGTTATAACTGTGTCATGGAAGCAGAAGACAGCTGATTGCTAAATAAACAAAACCTAAAATTATATTGAATTGCCAGGAAAAACATGCTTTCTGACAAGCAACTATAGTTATTTTGCTGAGCCTTAAGAGGTATCTGAAAGATTCATATGTAGTTTTCCTAAACCTGGATGAGCATGTTAAGAGGTAGCCTCAGTTAGAATGAGAGGGTGCTGCACTTAGCTAGGAATTTTGTTTGGATGCTTCTTACCAAATCGTAGGTTTTAGTTTGTTACTGCTGCTCAGCACATAAATGTACAGTAGATGCCTTTTTTTCCTAAATCCAGCCATGCACCTCTGAGTCATGTTTACTCTACCTTTTCATTTCCCATAAAGAAAGTAAAGATAGTTATAGACAAAGTTAGCTGTTCCATGTTAATCTGTGATTCCTAGATAGGGCAGTAACAGATTTCAAGGTAAAAAAAAAACATGTTTTAGTTTTGCTGGATACTGCCTTTTCTACGTTTAGAAACAGGTTTCTACATTTATAAGTTTAAAGAAGTGTTATCAAGCATCTTAATAATCTACTTGGGGGGCTATTCATAAACAGGGTGTGCAATTATAACATGATTGTATATATTTAAAAAAAAAATGAATACAAAGGTAAGAAATGATTCACATAGGTAAAGGGCCTGGGAATCACAGCTTTGCCATTGACAGAAAGATCACAATCTTGGTACAATAATGTTGATTATTATATCCCTGTTTATACCTCTCTGACTGAATTATTCTGGCAACCAACAAAATTCCTGCTTTTTATATATATATATATATATATATATATATATATATATATATATATATATATATATATATATTCAGTGTATATCACTGTAATCACTATGTGTAACACTGTACCTACTTTTGTACTAATTATGTTTAACATTTTCTGTATCTATGTTCTTGTCAGAGCTTTCCTCCCCGGGCCTCCACTGAAAATGGGCTCTTTTAGGCCCAGTGGTCTTTTGGGGTAAACAAATGCAATAAATAAATCATGGAAACTGTGCACAAATGAGCCAGATGCAGTAAATCATGGAAACTGCACAACTGAGCCAGATGCAGTAAATCATGGAAACTATGCACAAATGAGCCAGCTGCAGTAAATCATGGAAACTGTGCACAAATGAGCCAGCTGCAGTAAATCATGGAAACTGTGCACAAATGAGCCAGCTGCAGTAAATCATGGAAACTGTGCACAAATGAGCCAGCTGCAGTAAATCATGGAAACTGTGCACAAATGAGCCAACTGCAGTAAATCATGGAAACTGTGCACAAATGAGCCAGCTGCAGTAAATCATGGAAACTGTGCACAAATGAGCCAGCTGCAGTAAATCATGGAAACTGTGCACAAATGAGCCAGCTGCTGTAAATCATGGAAACTGTGGACAAATGAGCCAGCTGCAGTAAATCATGGAAACTGTGCACAAATGAGCCAGCTGCAATAAATCATCAAAACTGTGCACAAATGAGCCAGCTGCTGTTAATCATGGAAATTGTGCACAAATGAGCCAGCTGAAGTGCTGCCCAAAAGAAAGGAAATGAAGAAGCATGAGAATGATACATAGAAAAGTACACAAAAGTGCACGAGGTTACAACCTGTGTGTTTGAGACTGGCAATCCCAGGGGTATGGCAATATGCTTTATATACGTGTAGTTGCGGGGACAGTATATATAATTAG
The DNA here is from genome assembly GCF_019279795.1 of Protopterus annectens. NCBI lineage: Eukaryota > Metazoa > Chordata > Ceratodontiformes > Protopteridae > Protopterus > Protopterus annectens. Next base: position 593,018,904 of record NC_056747.1, on the reverse strand, counting down.
TGGGGGGGATTAAGTTGGTGCAGAGGGGCTTGTCTCTCTGCAAAATGATACAATACAGATGGGTTTCTATTAATTTTTGTGCATCAGGAATACTGTGTTGCCTGTTGTGAGATACTGTCAATACTGTTCCTCTTGACGTTATGTGCAATTGATCATGTGAGCAGTCAATATAGTCTAGTCTCATTCTTTTGAAAGTCGACATTGTAGTACTGCAACTTTCTCCTACAGACTTGTACTACATATATACACTATGCTAGAACACAGCCAGTTAATAAACAATGTTAGTGAAGCTTGGAAACTGAGCACTAACATAGGTCCTGGAGGGGCAAGTCCAAATCTCTGTATAAGAAAGGGTAGGTAGGTATGTAGGTATTTTGAATTCAACATTTTAGCATTTCTGCATTTTATTTCAGCATTGTGTGTTTAGTAGTATAAGTTTTGGTATTTTGTTTTTCATTACGTTGACATAGACCCAGGAATTTCAGGTATACCAGTAAAGCTAGTACACTCTAAAATTATATAATACACACACTACACATTTATTGTTACATTGGCTAGTCACAGCTGAACAGTCTCTCATTTTGTTCTTGTGGAAGCTACATCAGTCCTAGTTGTTTATTTTACTTTGAGAACTTCACTTTAAGTAGCACTGTCTTATTATGCTTGTAATGTGGAAGCTACATCAGTCATAGCTGTTTATTTTACTTTGAGAACTTCACTTTAAGTAGCATATTATGCTTGTAATGTGGAAGCACACTGCTGCTGTTGTAACACGTCATTGCTCTGTGTAAAGGCTTCTCTAGTATAGTAGCTACAGTTTAAGCATTTCAGCCCCACCAGATGTAGAGTCTGTCCCATTCTCTGCTTATGTAATTAATTTTAACAGGTATATTATCTTCTCATCACTTTGGTCTAAAATCTCTTTATAAAGTGCTTTTTGCACAGGAACCCTTCCTAAAACTGCACTGTCCTGAAGACTAAAGGCTGCCCTTTTGCTCTTTAAGGGAAGAGAGAATTTTCTTTTCCTGTCTTATTAAGTGGCAAAAGCACAAGGCAGGTAATACAAAGTTCTAAGAGGATTCATCTTTAGTTACACGTGCTTCCGTATGTGAAATGAGTGCTCAAACTCCACCACTGCCTCTCCGCTTACAAACTGTATCTACCCTAAATAATAAGATAAGGGACAGAAACACAAATTTCTTGCAACTTAAAGTCCTGCAGTAAATGAAATAGCTTCCATTTGTGTTCTAATTAATTTCCATTGATAACAGAATCCCCTTCTCCAGCTGCCAACAAACTTTCATTCAACAAGCATTTGTAGCCTCTAGTTCAGTCAGTTGGGTAACTTATTATATGCAGCTCCATCTCAGAGAAATCCTTCACAGCAGACACCATTTTTGAGGTGTTCATCACTATGTGGATGCTCAGGCTGATTGGCTACTGGTATTATGGAAGAGGTCATCCACTTCATTTATCTCTACCCCCCCCCAATTCCCCAGACACCCCTCACCTCTGAAATTTAAACATTCCCTTACACATCCAGTAACACCTAACACCTCCCATTTAACTCATTCACTCCAATGGAAATCTGAAGGTTTGTACTCTAACTTCCAATGATTGCAACCTGAATTATTTTACATAAAAAAGTTGTGTATGCATGTTTCAAACAAATGTTCATATCACTGGTGCTATAAGGGTTACTAAAGAAATGTAAATGGCAAACTGTTCAGGACATTCAAATCTTTACAGTGGTAGTGTTTAGTATAATCTAGATCTTATACTGGATTTATAATTATATTAAACAAAACACTGTTAATATTAATTTTTAATAGTGTCCTATATCTCAGTAACCACCACCACTCAAGCTACACACATACTGCATTATTTTGGTCTTCAATCTGTGAGCTTCCATATGAGGCTGTCCAGTTCTGTCTGTGTTAGTGGTTATTGAAATATTTAGAAGAAATAAAAAATTACAACAATATTATTAGTCAGCATATAAACAACAATTACTGCCTCTTTAGCTGCACCAGATAGAGTTCAAATATCAGCACAGTTATGTTGCCTGTCATGTAACCTTTACTATTAAATCTTTCAATAAATTGTATGAAGCATTTTTTTTAGTTATTAATGCAAATATGAATAGGCTATATTAGGCACCTAGAGTTGTCAGTAAGCTGCAACTACAGAAATACCTAGAGACAATCACTAGTCCATTGTAAGAGCAACACATTGTAACAAATAACCAAACCCTTCCCACTTCCACCTCGAAACACAAAAACAATGCACTTCTCCACCCCCCCCCCATGAAAATACATACTTACAAAATCATGTCAATTATCACCAATGCAGCCATAAAATAACTAGTTAACATCAATGAAACCTATACCTTACTCCATCTCTCCACTATTTCCCTTCACAATAATCATTGTTGTTGCAACTTAACCATGTTCAAATCTTTCATTACTATAACATTCAAAATTAGTCTGTTTTGAATGTTTCACCTTCTTATGCAATGTCTAAATTCAATCATTCGTCAAACAGTTACCTGCCGTATCAAAACAAGAACACTCTTACAAGCACCCCAATTAATGTCAAAAGTATTGGAAACAAGATAGACCAAATCAGTGGATTTCTTACTAGTCCCACAACAGATAAAGTTGTATTCACAGAATCCTGGCAGAAAAATGACAGCCCCAACAGTCAGCTCTTCTTCCCCAGGTACAAATACAAATTTGATACCTGCCCAGATAATCTCCTATGCAAATCTGTCCTTAATTGTCTATAATGATCTGTGAACCTAACTTGCTGCTTGCCAAGCTGCTATATAGCTTCATTAACCACCTAGACCTAGTATTAACATACCTCCCACCATCCTTTTTATTCAGATTTCAGGCTATAATTCAAAACTTTAGAATGGCTAACACACCATACAACAAGCACACCTTTGTATCTTGGGACCACAACCTAAAATGTCTGGATCACATCTCACAAGCTCTATTTGATGTTAACTTAATACAGCTAGGACATGAACCTACCATACCCAGCTATAAAAGTAAATGCCACACTCTCTTTGACCTCATAATCACACCTAGCTAGTATCAACTCCTAGCTAATATCAACTCCATTACCTTCACTGATCACTATCCTATAACCTTCTTCATTCAAAACATGAAAATAAAACATCATTTAAAGTTAATCTCATTAGACAAAAATCTTTAAACAACCTCACCAGATTTTATTCACACCTACCAGTTATAGACTGGTCTCCCATAGTCAACATTATAGATGCAAACACTTCTTCTTTGCCTTCAGAATACTCACTTCCCCTAAAGACACTTCAAACTTACAGACAACTGAAGAATGTGAAACAATGGTGAAAATTTGTAATGAAGTCCTGCACAGCTGGAAACAAAACCCATCAACCTTGAGAAGAAATAATTTCACCATTCTAGGGAATATCACTTAGCAGGTGATTTGAAGGTGCAAAACTGTACTGTATACATGTCATCCAGGCAAATCTCCAACTTATAGTCATCCAAAAATTCTGGCAAGAAATAGACAACAATACAGGAAGGACCCCTAAAGCAACCTATACCCAGGGATACATATTTTGCCAATCCAACATTCTGTCTCTAGCAGACATCCTCAATAAATTCTCCATCAAAACACTCCTCCAACTCCGTACAGAACCAAGCCCTCCTGGAATATAAACCACCATTTTAATTCACATAATAACAGCTAAACAGATTATCTCATTGCTTGAGCAAATATAACTTGACTCTCCTATTGGCACAGACAATCTCTGACATGGTTCGTGTTGCTCATCTCTCTATCTCTCTAGTATAGATGACAAACAGGTGGGATAGTTCGTTTATATGCTTTATTACATAAAAACACATAGGTTCATAGGTTGGTACTAGGCTATCGGCCCTAGGGCCTATATAAGCCTAGCCATAACAATTCCCTGGATATTTCTTCCCACAATATTTACTTCCCAATTTACATTGGGGTGGATAGGAGTAGTACAAAATATAAAATAACTGATTGACAAACTACACAGACATACATGCTTACATCTCAACAGCTTACTACAAAATGGCAGTCAGGCTCACCTGTGATCAATATTTACACACTTGTCCAAGCCTCTAGAAAGCTTCTTAAAGGCATACAAACATATTGCTCTACATCCTCCATCTTAAACAAATTGCCATCAATGAAATAACATTGGAATAAGACATGCAATAATATAGACATTAGAAACAAACAGAATGTCTATGTCCAAGTTGCCGTGTATCTGTAACATGGACTGGAAATGTGACCTGATCTAGTAATATAGTAATCAGAACTGGGTTTAGCAACATGAACAGTCTTCACTGAACAACTCGTATCAGGAATTTCAGGATTCATCTCGGGAACAGGGGTATTTACTGGAACATCCTCTGGAACTGGAACACTGGACAACTTACTCTGAAATAAAGAGTCTTTCTCACAAGCTAAATGCTGCTTTACAGGCTGTGACACTAGCATCAAATGTTTCCAATTCCACCTAAACGATACTCCTTGTGATTCCGCAATCTACACTCTTGGCTCTGGCAAATACTCTTCATGATTCCAATCTGATCATAACCTTTGTACGTTTGCATTCCCCCTGTCTCTCCTTCACGTAATGGATTAAGCAGTTTTATGGACTTGTAATAAGACTTCTGAGATAGGTGCTTCTTTAACAGATGGGCTTTCACTGATCTGTTATACTTAGCACTTGGAACCAATAAACTACTGCTGATTGGTAATGTAGGTCTGGTTCGTTTCGATAGAAGTCTCTGTGCAGGTGAACCAAAATGTTTATCACAAAGAACATTTTTGAGATTCAAGAGATTCAGGAAAATACCACTATTATCTTGTTTCGACTTCTCTAGTAACTGTTTCATACTCTGAACTGCACGTTCTGCCAAATCATTTGACTGCAGGTAATCAGGACTACTCATAACATGGAAAAAGTCCCGTTCTTCAGTGAATCTTTGGAATTGCTGACTAGTAAACTGTGTACCATTGTCAGAAAAAACTTTGTCTGGACTACCATGGACTGCAAAATGACACTTCATCATAGTAATGATGTACTGGATGCTAGATTAGGAAGTAGGTCAATCTCGAACCAGTTGGAATAAGAGTCTACTAATACCAACTAATGTTGACCACTCCATTTGAAATGGCTACTGTTGACCAAAGTAGTTTAGGAATCTGGTTTAGCTGAGGTGGTTCCTTCTGTTAATGTAGCTTTCTAGAATTACATATAGAACAAGATGAAAGCACTCTCAATATCTTGTGACATAGAAGGCCAAAATACTAGTCCTCTTACCCTTATTTTGGTAAAATCAGTTCCTGAGTGGTCATGATGCAAGATAGTGATATACTCTTTGCAAGGACTTTAGAACAATTACTTTTGGACATTTCATAATGATACCATTGTCAGACAAAATCTCATCTCTGTAAGGAAAATAAGGTTGCACTTCTTGAGATAAACTAGATTGCTTTGACGGCCATCCTCAACTGATAAAGTAGTTGAGCTTCTGCAGAACTAGATCTGAGGCTGCATGACTTTTAAACTCATCAAGATGTATGGAAGAAAAATGTCTTACTTCCATAACTTCAAAATGAAGTTTCTCATCTCATGCTGTTCAGTGGTATTTCTGGGTGATCTGGATAATTTATCAGCAAGATAAGGAAGTTTGCCTTTTGTGTAGCGAAGATTGGAATTATACTTTTGCAATCTCATCATCACACATTGTAATCTGGCTGTTGCTGTATGAATACCCTTTCGCAAAATAGTGACTAGGGGTTGCTGATCAGTTTCAGTCTGGATAGGTCGACCATAAATATAATCATGGAACTTCGAACATGCAAACATAATTTCCAAGAGTTCTATCTCTATCTGAGCATACTGCATTTCAGTTTGGGTTAGAGTTCTGGATGCATAGGCAACAGGTTGACCCACTTGAAGAATGACTGCACCAAGACTAAATTCTGAAGCATCACAGGAAAGAGTAGCTGGTTTGTGAACATCATAGTATGTGAGAGCTGGTAGACTGGCAATTCTCTGTTTCAGGACATCAAATACTCTCTGGTGTTGTTCCAACCATGACTAGGATACATCTTTACTTGTCAGCTCTCTAAGTGGTGCTGCTAGTTGTGGAATGAACTTGCCTAGGTAGTTAACCATGCCAAGAAAACATTGAAGGGTGTGAACACTGTCTACAGCTGGCATCTCAAGAATAGCTCTTTTCTTGGAAGGGTCTAGTCATAACCCTGAACTGGTAAACAAATAACCAACATAAATAACTTCTCCTAACCTTAACTTGCATTTCTGAGGATTCAGCTTAAGATTCACTTGACGTGCTCTTTCCAGAACTTTCTTGAGGTTTCTGTCATGCTCACCTTCATCATTACCACCTACTAGAAGATCATCTACTATAATAACACATGGATACCCAGAAAAAAAAATGCTCCATTGCACGTTGAAAGACTTCACTGTCAGGATTTATCCCAAATGGCATTCTCAAATTCTGTACCTGCCTAAAGGAGTACTGAATGTAGTTAGCAACAAAGATCTGTGATCAATGAAAAATTTCCCAAAATTAACTCTTTGCATCTAAGACAGAAAAAAAAATGGCATTTGGCATAACAGCTGTACCTTCTTCGACTGTGCACATTGGGTTATGAGGTCTTTTCAGTGCTTTGTTCAAATCTCATGGATCAATACATATTCTGATATCATCTGAGCTTTTCTTATGAGCTACCACCATGGAAGATACCCATTCTGTTGGTTCTTCAACTGGATAAATTACACCTTGTTGCACCATTTTGTTTAGCTCAGCTTTGATTCTGTTCTGCATAGCTACTGGAACTTTCCGGGCTGGCCTGACAACTGAGCTGACATCTGGGTCTAATTTCATGGACTACACAACTGTAAGCTTGCCTAGTTTGTCTTAAAAAAGATTAGTATAGGTAGAGAAAATATACTGGGTGAAATTAGAACAGTGGTCTTTCAAACTAACATGATGGACCTGCTTATTAAATGAAAGCAGTCCCATTTTCAAACTGTCTCTGAGGCTTAATAATTTCTAGATGTGCGTTATGACCACATAAAATAAATCGTAGCTTCTCCTAGCAGAGCAACAAAAAAGTACTACTGAGCCTTCAGTTTGAATCTCTTCACTACCATAAGCAACAAGCTTTGCACACTTTGCCAAATCAAGCTTCTCACCAGCACATACTCTTGCAAATGTTTCTGCAGACATAACATTGCACTTTGAACCTGTATTAACTTTGAGCTCTATGGGCCTTTCATTTATCCAAACAGTACAAAATACTTCATTCTTTGCCCATAAATCTACTGCATTGACTGTTTCATGAAGCACAGACACACCATCAACATAAAAAGTAAGGTCACAGCTTTCTAACTGATCGATTTGTCTCTTTGAATGTTCCATTTTAATAAAAGAATGTGTCCCTTTTGATTTACAAAACCTTTTGAAATTATTCCACTTATTGCATTTATGACATTACTGCCCAAAAGCTAAACATTTTTCCCTTTTAGGCTTACAATTTCCACCACAATTATGACAGTTGACAATAAAACTGGGTGGGGACCCATTCTTTGAGTTTGCTGACTCACTTTATGCTTCACTGAGACTGTGCGATTTCCAGGGTGCACCTTGGAACTTGATAGAAAGCCACGGGGTTTACTAGTGAGTGTTACAGGGTTTACAGTTGCTGCCATGTGCTTGGACCTGTTTCATTTAACCATGTGCTGCATACTATCAACACTGGCCTTAGAAGTTACTGGAAGCATGTATCCCTCATTTGTGAGCATATTTGTGTGCTTTTCTATAAGCTCATATATTTGATCTCAGTGGCCTTATTCAAAGTTAAATCACTGTCACGAAGCAAAATCTTTCTCACAGCATCATCTTTAATACCATACACAAGTCTGTCTTTTATCAATTCATCCTTTAAATCACCAGATATGCACATTTTAGCTTTGTTTCTCAAATCAGTTATATCTGCTGCAAAAGTTTCACCAGGCTTTTGATCCCTTGTGTAAAATAAGTGCCTTTCTATTGTAATATTCATTTGGGGTTACAAATTTCTCTAAATTTACATTTCAAGCACTCAGGGTCTTCCCTTGACTCAGCCAGTACAACATTATGATGGTTTTCCCCCTCTGCTGCAAAGATAGCAGGTGCATACATAAATTAACAATCTCTTTCTATAGCTTCTGGCCTTGCTAAATTAAGCAGAACTAATATTTTTGTATGGTCATCTTTATCAGAAAATGCAGCCTGTATGAAAATATTGTACTCTTGTTCAAACACTCTCCAGTTCTCTGGAATATTATTGTCAAACACAAGTGGACCTGGTTTTCGAAATTCATCTGCCATGCCAACACATTATGCCCAAACATACTGTAATAATATGGCCCTTGTAATTATATATGACCAAGCTGCTATGTGTGCCTGTAATAACATTCAGATACACAATAAACTCTTCGAAGTACTGTACTTTTCAAAATATGCTTTGAAATGGCTGCATTTTGTGAAATAACTGTACTGTAATACTGCACAAACATGCGGAAACTTCATACACTTCAGGCAACTCAAATAGTTTTGATTTACATGAAAAAGTAGTTCTTAGTGAAATAATGTGGTTGTTTCCCTTGTTTTATACATTTTATGAGATTCAGACTTTATTTCAATCATTTTCCATAGTTAGTTTGAATATTTCTATTAATATTTCACAGTTTCAGATATTTCTGTTACTTCAAAATTTGTTTAGAGCATTCTGAATGCTTTGTTTCATATTTTGCAAATAAAACATCATTTGAGCAAGTTTTAATACCTGAAATACATTTCTGATCTGTTTTGCAAGTTATAAGTGCAGTAGGGATGACTCACTCCTGTATATTCCTCCAATTTTAACTGACTTCCTCGGTCTTGTATTTGGAAAATCCGGATCCCATTCTGGTACCATGTTGCTCATGTCTCTCTCTCTAGTGTAAACGGCAAACAGTGGGGTAGTTCATTTATATGCTTTATTACATAGAAACACATTAGGATGGATAGCAGCAGTACATAATATAAATGAACTGATTCATTGACAGATTACACAGACATACATGCTTACATCTCAACAGCTTACTTCAAAATGGCAGTCAGCCTCATACGTGCTCAGTATCTATACACTTGTGCAAGCCCCTAAAAAGCTTCTTAAAGGCATACATGTATATTGACCTACAGTTCATATAACACTTCAGTGAATTTTTACTCACTCTTCTATCCCACATACATAACCTTTGGCGGAAAAAACACAGTACCCAACATCAGAACAGTGCACAAAATTCCAAAATTAACAAGTATAAGTAATTTCTGATCAATCTCAAAACAACCCGCAGTAGACAAAATGTGAAAGAAGAAAAAAATATATTACTGAGGAACACTTTACCTAGCTCCAAAAATATCCCATACTCTCTAATAAAAAAATAATTTTTATCCTGGGGGGGTGTATTCTTACTGTGCTGTGGCCATAACTGATCACGTTCTCTGCGGTATGGATAACAGATATCTAAAAGGTGCAGTCTTCATTTATTTAACTTAAACCATTGACATGATCAACCACTCCATCCTACTAACTCACCTGTAAAACATTGTAATCAGTCCACAGGACACACAGTGGTTCTAGGAGTTTCTCTACTACAGAGCTTTCTATGTAAAAATGTGCTCTTCCCTCCTTTATTCTGCTTACTCTAATGCAGCCTGAGTTTCTATACTGGCCCATCTGATCTTATATATTTTCATAAATGAACTTTACTTGACCCTACATCAGCTTTAACTAATACTATATCCTGATGGCACTGCAATTTATAGTTCCGATGCAAATCATCTAGACATGCAAAATTGATTCCAATTAGATCTTCTGCATCTAACAGCTAAGCAAATCTTATTGAATTACACACACACACACACACACACACACACACACACACACACACACACACACACACAAAAACAAAGCTTTGATCTTTGACACTAACAAAATATTACCAAAGTACGCTAAAATACTACACATTGCTGATCAGTTCAATAACCCCATAGAAAATGTAACATCCTTTACATATCTAGGGATTTGGCTTCACCAGTCCCATAACTTTCAGAAATGTATTAAAAATATCAGGCCCAAGATTAACTACTTGTTATTCTGGGTACAAAAATTATCCTAATTTCTCTCTCTCTCCGCCCTGCCAGAGCTGCTATTGTTAAAGGAGTTCTACTCTCTCAAGTGAAATATAGTTTGTTGTTTTTTTTATAACAAACTCACACAGAAATAAAGCAATATTTCAGTCATTTGTCACAAAATTTGCCACTTCATCACAAACCTGAATTTATGAAACATTACTGTGTCTCAATATCAAAAGCCAAATGGCTAAATGTAGACGACAGATCACGCCTGGTCTTATGCAGGTTGCTTAACCAAGACACCAGATCACCACTCAACATGAAAAATAATTGCAACCGTCCTACAGTACAGTTTCAGAGGCTTGTCAATCCTAGCCCCCAAGCTATGCCAATCCCTTCTTGAACATATAACTGAATTGTCAGAATACTGTAATTTCTGACATCAGCTCTAGCAATTTGTATAGGAGAAATGTAAATATAACTGTAATAAGACAGGTCTCATCACATGAATAATAAAATCCCCTAATGCATCTACTCATTACCCTTTACACCCTCAGTAACACTCAATACATCAAAGTTTTTTTAAATATGTATAGTATTCTTCAGCCCCAACTAACCCCTTCCGTATTTACTTTCCCCCACTAACACTAGACTCCCCTACACTTTCCTGATTTTGTTTTACTTCTTGTTCACTTTCGATTGGTGAACTCCCCAACTCACACCTGGTTATACCACAGCTGTTTAGCAAAATATATTGTCTTTATCCCCTTCAGAACAAAACTCACCACACCAAAATGGCATATGACGACCTTTATTGAACAGCATTCTTAATCATAAAATGAATTGAGCAACCATAACATTTATTAATCCCAACATGAACATACCATCCATATAAAAACTTAACAAGGCAGCATACCCAGCTACCCTGCCACAAAATAAGGAGCATTACCTCAACCACTCCCTTATTCTTGCTTATTACAAGAAGGGTTCCCCTTCACTACCCAACCAGCCTCCTTGCGAAATCCAACATCAAACCCCAAAAGGGGAACAAAAGAGGAACAAGGCTGCCACTCTTCTCTGCCCACCAGCCTGACACAGGCTGTACCCTTCTCTTACTGCAACACTTTCATCAAACCTTCCAAAAACACAGCCAACTGTACATTGAATAAATCCAATGCCAACTCACTCAGGAGCACTCCGTCCTCCCTAAACCACACCAAGTCCCTATCTTCAAAGTCCCTATGATCAATAGTGCAAACACTCAGGTTCCCCAAATGTCTCAATGACCTAAATTTAAAAAAATCACTGGGCACACTCAATACCTATAAAACTGTCCACAGTCCTCCAAACTAAACTTCATCCTATTTCAGACCACACAATACTCAAACCTGGAAATCTCCCCCTTTAAAGTAGATAAATCCTTTAATATCCTAAACACCAACTGCTGTTTTGGAATAACACCTAAATCATTACCTGCTAAACGAACCACTAAAACTTGTGGAATCCCAGTCCATAAATGTATGTCCGCAAACTCCTCCTCACGCAGATGCCATATCAAAAGACTCTATACCCATAACACTGTAAACTCATCCAGCCTAACTGCAGCCTATTCTGCCACCCAGTAAATATAGAAATGGCCCAAAATGATAAATGTTTTTTTCCTAAAGACAAAAAAAGCATTAGTGACAACAATCAAATTAAAAAATGAACTAATATTAGACAAAAAGGCACCTGAAAACCAGTGACCCACCTTTTTGATAACTTCCACTGACCTACCTTCTTTTGCCAAATCTGAAGCCTTTCCAATGTGAAATGAACAAGTAAAAAACCTCTCCCCCCAAAAATTAAACACTGAAAAGCCTTTCTCATCACACACACAAACTGGTTACATGTTATCACCCTGCTCCCCTTTGGACCAAAAAAATAATGTCCTGTGGACTCCCCCCACATGACAGCTGTAACCTTCTGACCCACCACACTGGGCACATCAACTCATCTCTATCTCTCACCAAAATAATCTGCACACCCTTTTTCATATGGTCCATTTTAGATCTATGCAACCATATCTTTACTGACACAGAAAATACAATCATGTTTTGCCACACCAGTGATCCCAGCAACTAAGTCACCCTAAATGCTCCATTATACATCCATATGGACAATGTCACCAACAAACTATAATCCCCTGTGTCTCCTTTCAGTAACTTTAAGTCCCACAACAAAATCTTAAGAAACTGTCTAGTCATTGGCCATTGCCTATCAGCCATACCACCAGCAAACCTACCCTATCCATTCAACATATGAGCTACTGTCCAAGATTTTGTAAAATCCTGTAACGCCACCACCTGTGCAAATATGCTAATGGCAGCCAAATCCACCTTAATTGACTGAACAGCCCTGCCTTTTGCCTAAGCCCAAACTCAAACTCAGATAAAGCCCTACCATATGCCTTCATATCAAAACCATCCAAGACTGCTGAATCAACTGACCCATCACTTTAGTCCAAATTTGCCACACCTCTTCTGGCAACAGGATTGTCTCACCTGCTGTCTCTGAGGCTAACTGCCAAAACCTGTGGAACTGAAAATGAGACAAACTGTCAGCAATCTAATTCTTAGAATCTACAAAGTGTTCACCTGTAGAAGGAAAATTTATCAACAGTATCTGCAAAACTAGTTTTCATTAAACTAACAGAAGCAATCAAGATTCTGCTATCTTAGAATGCAACACCTGCACCATGGCAATATTGTTGGAATGAATAACCACCCTTCTACCATGCAACCATTCCTGTTGCACCACAGATGCCACTCAAGTAGGAATCAATTCCAGAAAGTCCACATCCTTCTTCCATTTATCCATCCAGTCATCCAGCCAATAAGCCGCAAGCCATTCCCCACTAAAAAGTGCTTCCATCCCAATACCTCTGGCTGTGTCTGTCAAAAATTGCAAATTGCCTTGGCCAACCCAATCCACCTGCAAGAATAAAATGCTGTTAAATTGATCCAAAAAGGACAACCACAATATTAAATCAGCCTGAACCAGCTCACCAATCCTCAGCCAGTGGTGTTTGCTTCTCCCTCCTTTTAAGAAAAATGCCACTTACTTGCAAAATGTACAACTGGGATGCACAGCCTAACAGGCAAAGTTCATCAGCCCTAAAAGCTTCATTCACACCTTGTCCTTGTCAATCGCTCAATCAATCTTCTCCCTCAAGCATTCAACCTTCTCAGGCAGAAATAAAAACAACCCTTGTCCCACATTCACTAATAATCCTAGAAAACACAATGCCTTGGCAGGGCCTTCCAACTTCTGCATAACGAACGGAGGACCCAACTCTTCACATATTGTTAGAAATGCCTGCATGCATCCAAAAGCCCTTACAAACCCTTACCAATCAACAAAAAATTCATCCAAATAATTGACAGGCTTCTGAGTGCCCACCCTTTGCTGCCAAATCCAGTGAAGTGTGGTGCTAAACTTCTCAAAGATGGGACAAGCCACTGAACACTCCATTGGCAGGGCCTTCTCAAAATAAAATTTGTTGTCAACCATCATGTCCAATAACTGCCACTCTTTTTCCCATACTGGTAGTATTCGAAAATGAGATCCAATATCTACCATTACCAACGATGGATCTGTAAACCGCCAAATTATTTCCATCCAATGAAGCATACCTAGCATTTGAATATTCTTTGGAAATGAAATCATTAACCAAGTTCCTTTTTGGAAAGGACAAGTGGTGAATCAGCCATAATTCACCAAATGACATTTTAGGAACCAAACCCAGTGGTGACACTTTAAAACTGATAAAGGAAAGGTAATCAAACAGACCCAACAACCTGCCTCCATGCATCTCGTTCCTCAACAAGGCTTTCAAAATGTTCCCCTTCCACTGCACAGAATGCAAATTCTTACAAAGTGATACATCTCCACAAACCCAAGTCAATAAACCCCCCTATTATGGAAAATCCACTTATTAACTCTGTCATAACCTTCACATCCAAAAAGTTACTGGGTATGTGACAAAAAGTCATGTAGCTTTTGTGCCTCATGACTCATAAGAAAAAAGCCAGGAGTTGTAAGTAATTATCCTTTTCCAGCCAAACCACCATGTAGTACACCAAACCTAACACCCAATTCTCCGACATTCTTGCTCGCAGTTTTCCCACTCTCCTCCACCCCAATGCTACTAAAGCCAGTAGAAGGTCCTTGTTAGTTGTCATCTCAGATTCCAACAAATGCTGCACCCCTTCCATGTCAATTAATTCAAATATATTGATATATTCCCTTTTCCAGATCTTCTCTCTACCTCATGCCAGAATGTGCAAGTCAAAAAGCCCCTCATTCTGTATAGCCAGGGCCTGAGTAGTTAGTCAATCCCCAGCTCACCTATCAAAATTGGAACTCACCTCTTTCTGGTGTTTCTCAGCCTTATCTAAACTTGACCCCAGACTGCCTAATGATGACCATAAGTCAACTTCCCCACCTAATATCTTCCTCTGGACCTGCGCCACCTCCCTAAGAAGCTCCTGATCCACCACTGCACCTGCAACCTCACCATGATACTATTCTGATTCCCCTCCTTCACCTACCAATGGACAACCCCCAAGCCTCAAAAGATCAGACACACCCATATGTACTCTCAACAAATTATCATTACCTGAAGCATTATCATGTCCTGTTCCCCAAGATGGAGACTTCAATGTGGCACTATCCTCTGACCTTAAAACTCGCTTTCTCACTGTCACTGACTTGTTCTTTGTTGCCTGAATTTGCCTTTTCCTTCCGGATGCAGCAGGTTTCTCTGCAGCTGGAGATTTCCTCGCTGGCAGCAATTTGAACAATTCCTCCACTTGTGGTACAATTGCAACCCAGTTCTGCCTCAAACTGCATAATCCAGCCATCTGTCAAAAAAAGGAAAAAATTATTATAGCAAATAGAACAATACCGCCAAGCAAAGCACTCTTATAGAATCCAAGTGAACCAAGTGAAATAACAATAAAGAGTGCACCATGTAAGCCAAACCAAATAAAACTCCAAAATCTTCAGGTAAAACCAAAAGTCCACACTTTATTGAACAACAGATGAACAGACTGCAGTGGTATAAGCGCTTTCGCGTTGCTTCCCAACGCTTCATCAGATATAAATGCAGTATAAAACCCCCCTCCCTTTATACAAAAAACAGGTAGTGACATCACAACATTCAATAAAACAATTAAAAGCTTAATTAATGTTAATGCTTTAAGGACCTGGAAGTTAAGAAAGGCTTAATAGATAACTTCAGATAGACTTTAGATAGACAATATTGCACTTGCTAATTGCATAAACATGCTCTCTGATGCGCTCTCGTAATAGGATTGAGGAAAGGGAGAGCCACTGGATAATGAGGTTACAAGCCCATAGGTTTGGGCTTAATGAGAAGTTATCTATTAAGCCTTTCTTAACTTCCAGGTCCTTAAAGCATTAACATTAATTAAGCTTTTAATTGTTTTATTGAATGTTGTGATGTCACTACCTGTTTTTTGTATAAAGGGAGGGGGGTTTTATACTGCATTTATATCTGATGAAGCGTTGAGAAGCAACGCGAAAGCGCTTATACCACTGCAGTCTGTTCATCTGTTGTTCAATAAAGTGTGGACTTTTGGTTTTACCTGAAGATTTTGGAGTTTTATTCGGTTTGGCTTACATGGTGCACTCTTTATTGTTATTTCACTTGGTTCACTTGGATTCTATAAGAGTGCTTTGCTTGGCGGTATTGTTCTATTTGCTGTTATTTCTGTGATTACCATTCCACCAGGACATGGCCAATACTTCGGTTCCTGAAGGTGAAATTATGTTTAACCTAGATGGTATTGTTGATATGAATATCAACCCATTGCTTAAACTTACTGCTGCAGACTTTAATCAAGCTAAAAATGGAGCATATAGCTTCAAGAACAACATGGAGGCTATTCTTTTAACTAGGAAGTTGGAAAACAAGTTACACAAACTCCGTAATGTGCAGTGGCAAAAACTGCACATGGAAGCTTGTACTAAATTTAAGCTGATACCTAGGGGCTTAAGAGTTCTCAAGATGCCCACCTTTGGTGATTCTGATCCTGATCTCCTAGCCTGTTGGCAAAAGTTGAACCTGGAAACCAGCTTTACCTACATTTCTATCTTAGTTGAACACTATGAGAAAATGATCTGTGAACTGAGAAATGACATTAAATTAATACAAAATGAAGCAGCTTGGCTGTTACATGCAGACGGCTTGGACATGCTATTCAATGATTTAAAGCATATGCTTTCTTCGCTGGACTTTAAATGTATGCAGGACAAAAAAAGAAAACTGGAACGTGATTTTTTAGATTTTAATCAATCTCAGGTTTTCTCGTGGCCTAGAGATGTTAATTCCTCACGAAGTGATCGTTTTGTTAATACCCCTAACAAAACGGACAAGTTACCATCAGCTGATACAGCTAATCCACTTGTGATGACGTCATCCCTAGCTGCCAGAGTCAACGACAGTAAAGATACTCCCATCCTAGACGTACACAACTCGGCGATGGCTTCTAAACCCAATTCTTTGGTCGTGGAAGCACAGGTTCATGCCGAATGCATTACCAACAGTCTCACAGAGATTTCGACCAACATTCCTTGCTCTAAGAGCCAAGAAGTGCGTAAGAAACAAATCACTCTTGATCCCTTTGTTACTCATTCGGAAGATGATCTTTTTGCTTTGGGCGACGGCTCGCCTTCTTTTCCCCTGCCATTCAGACCCTTCGAGAGGAGAACTTGGTCCCCACAGGGCAGAGCTGTAAAAAGGAAAAGCATAGAAGACAACTTTGCACACAACAAAAAGGTACCGAAATCGAAGACTTGAATGGACCTTTTAAGGACACTGATACTGATGAATGTTTAGTTGTTAATGTTTCTAAATATATTTTAGACAAGGATGAAATGTCGGTTTTAAACAGGGGACTAGGATTTATTCCTTCTGATTGTAGTGACATTACTGGTATCATTGCAGATGTCAAAATGTTCACTAGGAACATAGCTCTTAAGATGCTTTATGGGCAGGAAGGGACAGGAACTAACAGTAACCATTTTACATTTAAAAGCCTTCCACCTTTGTTCCTCAACAACATCCATTGTTAGATGCCTTTGAGCAAGCAGTAGAAAGGGACTTGTTTGAATTATACAATAGTGAGACTAAGTGTGAGTTTTTTAATTTAACTTTTGATGAGAGGAATGCCCTACACAGGTTAAAAAATAATGAAACCATTGTAATTAGGCAAGCGGACAAAGGTGGTGCCGTTGTCGTTATGGATAGTTTTTACTACTGTAATGCAATGGAGAATATGCTTAATGACGTTGAGACCTATTTACCCTTATCTAACCTTAAACTTAATAATTTAATCAAAGATGTTCATGCCAGCCTATATGACTTGATGCTGACTGAAATCATTGACAATGACTTATACACATACTTGATGGTAGACAAACCGTTGGTGCCCTCTTTCAGAGGTTTACCTAAAATTCATAAGAACACAACTAACCCACCGCTGCGACCTATAGTGTCCAGCCGTGGTTGGTTGACTGAACCTTCTTCTATATATTTAGACAAGGCGTTTAAACCCTTACTTCTTGAGGTTAAACATGTTTTAAGGGACACTACGGATTTTCTTGAGAAACTAGCCAATCATGGTCAATCTTGTTCTTTTTGTAAGAATGATATATTGGTTACATTAGACGTGAAGTCTCTTTTTACATCCATCCCGAATACTACTGGCATGGATTTTGTTAGGACCATGTTGGTGTATTATAAATTATCTGAACGTGCAATTTTTAGATACATGTCACTTTTGGAGATCATTTTAGAAAATAATGTCCTTTGCTATCGAGACAATTATTTTCTACAAACAAAAGGGGTAGCAATGGTACCCTTGTGCCAACGCCTATGCTAATTTGGTGTTGGCACAATGGGAAAAATGCTTTGTTTTGAATGAAGATTCAGTTTTTGTTGACCATCTTGTATTTTATAACAGATTTGTATATGATGTGTTTTTGTTGTGGAGGGGAACTGTTGAACAGCTTTTGAGTTTCGTAGCATACCTCAATAGTACCACAGATTTCCTTAGTTTTGAATGTACTTATTCTTTAAACACCATTGATTTTTTGGATGTTAGAATAATCAATACCCATCAGGGCTTTGATACTGAACTTTATAGGAAGGAATGTTGGAGAAACAACCTGTTACATCGTGAGAGTATGCATCCTCGGCACATATACAACAACATTATTACCAATCAAATGGTCAGGATCTCCAAACTAACATCTCAGACGACAGCTTATAATGAACACAAACAGACATTTACTAGGAACTTTTTATCCAGAGGTTACAACATGAGACATGTATCCGAAGCCATTTCTTTAGGTGACTCACATAGATTATCTGATGGAGCACCTTTGATCAATAGAACACATAGACGTTCTCACTCTGTCAATAGGAGGACTAATGATAACCATAATAGGATTATTATTCCCTTCACCAATAGAAATAATAGCATCCTGAATGTGTTCAAGAAGCATTGGAGTATTTTAATGGCAGATGACACGATTAGTTCTTTAGTTGACGTAAGACCTAGGGTGGCATATAGGAACATGCCTTCATTGAACAGGCTGTTATGTTATGATCGCTGTCACTCTGATGCACCTCAGAGCAATAGAATAGGCACCTTTCCATGCCATATGTGCAATCAATGTAAGTATGTATCTACTACTGACACTTTTACTCATCCTATAACTAACAAGAGGTACTTATTTAGACAACATGCCACTTGTAAGTCTTTGTGTCTAGTATATGTAGCAACGTGCAAAGCTTGCACAATGTTTTATGTGGGGATGACCACAAGGTCATTACGAGAGCGCATCAGAGAGCATGTTTATGCAATTAGCAAGTGCAATATTGTCAATGCACTTGCGAAACATATATCAGAGCTAGGTAATACACATGGTTTCAGTTTTCAAGTGTTAGAACTGGTTAACACAGGGAAGAGGCTAGGCAACATAAAAAATAGGATTGAGGAAAGGGAGAGCCACTGGATAATGAGGTTACAAGCCCATAGGTTTGGGCTTAATGAGAAGTTATCTATTAAGCCTTTCTTAACTTCCAGGTCCTTAAAGCATTAACATTAATTAAGCTTTTAATTGTTTTATTGAATGTTGTGATGTCACTACCTGTTTTTTGTATAAAGGGAGGGGGGTTTTATACTGCATTTATATCTGATGAAGCGTTGAGAAGCAACGCGAAAGCGCTTATACCACTGCAGTCTGTTCATCTGTTGTTCAATAAAGTGTGGACTTTTGGTTTTACCTGAAGATTTTGGAGTTTTATTCGGTTTGGCTTACATGGTGCACTCTTTATTGTTATTTCACTTGAAAAAATTATTATCTCCACTTATAGATACTCTCAACTGCCTTTAACTTTGGGGATGTCCCTGAGTATGACTTACCTCCTATCACTGTCCCTCATAACACTTCCAACCAACACATGCCATCACTGCAACTACAACTTTAAATAGCATTGAGGGCCAGGGAGAAAAAAATCAGAAGGCTTCTAAATTAACAGGATTTGTATTAGCAACTAACTAGCCTACCTATGTATTAAATCACTTCCTCTGTGTCTCCTTCTTTTTTTTTTCTTTTGTATTTAACAATCATGGATGCTGAGGGAGTCAGGCAGTGACAGTAAAAAACATATTCAATAGAAAATGATTTTTGCCTGAGATGTACCCATTTCAGTTACTAACCCAGGCTGCAATTACAGATTAAGCAAACTGTTAACGAGCATCCAGGGGGAAACAGAAAAAGTAACTATCTGTAAGGAGAAGTCTTCACATTCCTTACTGGATTCTCCATTAATTGTTTAGTTGGTTCCTGTTTGCCAAACTGATTTTTTTATTGGGGAAGGTGTATTTGAATATATGGCCTTTATGACTAAAGTAACCAAGCTATAAATATACTTCAAACTGGAATCTGGGACAAGTGTCTTCAGCGGTATAGCAGTGTGAATCTCAGACCTAATATTTGCATATAATGATGTAAAAAGACATTTAAAAAGTGTATCAGAGACTCTGTTATGTAACCTAATTTCAGTGCTATCCACCTAGCAAGTGGTGATGCAACATACAAGCCCACGATCTCCACCTTCCCCATGACTGTTAACGTTGCAATGGCCATGTACGACAACTGACTGTTACTCACAGGAGTCCCACGACCTGCAAACACTCTCCTTTTTATAATACAGATACTCGATAAAGCTGAGCATACAGGAAGGCAGAGGGGGAGCTCTAAGTACGGGGCAAAGACATCAATACGTGAAAGCCCACCCTCCTCACCCTCCCCATAACTTTTAACATGGCAGCACACATGTGTGATGAATAGCCATTAATACCAGGTGCCTTATGACCGGCAGATATGCTCCAAACATCATAGCCAAAAAAACAATGTGTTTCTGTACTCCACCACCGCCATTGCATAAGCTAAAGGCCAAACCAGTGATACCAGCAACCACTGAAACAAAAACAGCAAAGGAGACCTTCCTCAATGAAAAAAATAAGCAAACCAGCCTTTAAGTAAGAAATGAACGAGACAGAAGAATAAGTCGAAGGGGACCTGCCCAAAAGAAAAACTAAGCAAACCAACCTTTAAATGAAACACTCACACCACAAAGAAACCCCAAACGAATGAAGCAAATAGTAAGAATAAACTATAAGTAGCTAACTATAACAAAAGAAAATCCTATCTGCTTCCTGTCCCAACAAAGTATCCAATCCCTGGCTATGTAATAGTGTAGTACCTCACAAGCCATTATGCACAGATGTGGACATGGTCTTACTGACTGACAGGTAAAAGGGGCGTGTCATTGTAGGGGAAGCATGCATGATCGACAGCCATACAGATGCAGGATGAATATTAATTTTCTATTCGTACTTTACCCTTTTCCTCAAGGTAATATGACCTCGGGGATGGTATATTTAATTTAGGGGGAGTGGGCATGCAGAGGGGTAAAGGAAAAAGAGTATTGCAGTTATAGTGTTATATCCTCCCATGTGGGGAGCTGCACCCCAAACACCCCCCAGTTAATTAAATATACCAATTCCGAAATCGCATTACATTGAAGAAAAGGGTAAACTATGAATAGAGAATGAATAATCATGCCGCCATTGGTATGAATATTACTTACGTTTAGTAAAATGTCACCAATTGTTGGACAGGGAGCGGGGTTTAGGTGGGACTTGCTACTGAGCATCCTGACAGATACTACACTAATACAAAGCCCAATCCCTTCCTGTCTCAACAAATTATCCAATCCCTGATTTAGTGCAACTGAATCCAAAATAAAAAGCAGATAAGCCCCCCAAAACAAAACACTCAGCCAGTATCACCATACAAACCACTATAACCTGGTTGTCATGGATGTAGAACTTGTCACAGAAAGTTTATGCCAAAATCTGATCTCTCTATTCTGTCACTCTCACAAAAAGCTACCTTAGCCCTTCCTTACACTTACCTCACTTCCTCTCCAGCACTCATCCCTCTAACCTTAACTTGGATTACTTTTGAATACTTAGTAATTCTGTGCAATATTTCAAATTATATATTTTTGTTATTATTTTTTTGGTTAGGGCGAGTTTAAGCTTGCTACTTCTACTACCATTATCTGTTCTGATTAATATACAGTTATTAACTAGATATATATGGATTGAAAATCTTCCACACAGAGAAGTTTCTTACATTGTTTTATTTCTTTATTTATTTTTTTTAAACACCTTTATTGAATTATCATTTGTGACATAGGCACATTTACAGTTATATAAAAGTAATCAAACTGTATTAACAAGTTAAAATTAACAAACATTATGCTTCACACATATTGCTATATATCATATAACCTAAATAACATTACATAAATTATCCAGTTCCTGCCCCTTTTTTAAACAAGAAACATCTGTATCAAACCATCACAATCATACATATACATAACCACGCCAATACAATCCTAGGTGCAAGCATTTTATATCACAAATCATACTGGCACACTCCCAGTTGCAAATATTATACATCACTTATAATCTGCCCACGGCCGGCCTTAGGCATAGGCGAACTAGGCGACTGCCTAGGGCACCTTACAGCTGGCCTCGTAAAGGGCGGAATTTTATGTATTTATTTATTTATTTTAATTAATGTACTTTTGTTATTTTGCAATCTTCTCAGTGCCCTGTCTCTGATTGAAGGGCATCAAAAAAATCACAAAATAACAAAACCATAGGGCAAACGGAAGGGGGAAGTACCCTCCCACTTTTATCGCTTCAGGGTGGCCAGGAGGCTGGCTTCAACAAGTAAAAAAAAATAAAATAAAAATTCTGTCGTCACACGCGGAACTTAAGTTAGTTCAGTGAAGAGAGGGTTTAAGGACATGAGTGCATGTGTGGTCATTCAGATTCAATACAAGGTAAGTATAAGTGTGAGTATATGTGTAAGTTAAGCCGTTCGTTTCTGTATGCAAGAGAAAGTGTGTCTGTGTGTATATGTGTTTGTATGCAATTTAAATTAGTTGTTCTGTTACTATGACTGTGTGTGTGTGTGTGTGTGTGTGTGTGTGTGTGTGTGTGTGTGTGTGTGTGTGTGTGTGTGTGTGTGTGTGTGTGTGTGTGTGTGTGTGTGTGTGTGTGTGTGTGTGTGTGTGTGTGTGTGTGTGTGTTGCTGTGTGAGAGAGTATGTGTTTGTTTCTTTGTGGGAGAGTAGGTGTGTCATGTTGAATTGATGAAAGGCAATCCAGTTTAATATTTCAAGTAGCTTCATCAACA
This sequence comes from Protopterus annectens, assembly GCF_019279795.1. Lineage (NCBI taxonomy): Eukaryota > Metazoa > Chordata > Ceratodontiformes > Protopteridae > Protopterus > Protopterus annectens. The sequence continues at coordinate 592,995,818 of NC_056747.1, read as the reverse complement.
GAAATATGTTTGTTTCACAGCATTTAAGTCTGTCTCAGTAAAGCGGCTGTGTACATGTACATGCAACTGCTTTTTTTCTTTTTATCTTGTTATCTCTGATTGCAATAAGTGGGTATTAAAAAGAGATTTAAGGAAACTAAAGTAAGGTGCAACAGAAATATATAGCTTGGAGAGGTAATGCAGATATGTATGGATTAGATACTAAATATGCCAAAGATAAGTTCAAAGTCATCATCAAGGTGGTTGAGGAGTGGAAGTGATGGCTTGTATGACACCACAGTTACAAATGCAAACTGGGGACATCCGATGTGTAAGAAGGACTTTTAAATGTTTTACATGACACCAGACTTACAGATACAAACTAGGGATAGCTGTTGTATAAGAAGAAATTTCAAATGTTTTATAGACCAACAGTATTGCAAGTTGGTGCAAAATGCATTCTCAATTTCATCTACAAGGAAGATGGAGGCTTGATCAATAAAATGATTAATCAGATTTCAAGATTTATAGAGCTATAAAGAAAGAGAAGTGGAGTATGGCATACTGTACATTGTGCAAAACTGTTCGACGTGAGGGGAGTTTCCTTACTTGGAAACACTAACATGAAATATATTAAATACAGTCACATCGCTTGGGTGTATTAGAAGCATATCTGGGTATTTTACTGTGTGAAGACTTTAGTTTAATGCAACAGTGATGTGCTAGTGAGAATATAGCATTTGTAAAGTAAATTACTTTTTAATAGGACTACAAAAATGATGCTACATTTGCACTGTTTACTAAATTTGTTTGGCTTTGTAAAGGGAGAAAAGGTGTCTTTTGGCATGCATGACTAAAGTTCAATTGAGAAAAATATGGCAGTCATTTCAAATGTATTATAGCAAATCTGAAGACAAATACCTTAAAATTTTAAAAAGTAAAGTTTAAATTAAATACAAAGGTAAAAAGGCTTTCAGTGTTTCTGTCTCTTGTACCTTCTAATATGGGGATGTATTTCCACACTCACTCAAACTACATGTACAATGTTGAGATGGCACTCCTTGGAGTAAAATGAAAGACTTGGTTTTCTAGCAAAACTAACCATTCATTTTACTCTGAGATAGTTTGACATTAGAGTTGGCATGTATTCTTTCTGGGTTAAATCCCTCCTGTAAAAATGAAAGAAATATTTGAACTTAATGTAACAACAGATCTCTAAGAGCAGATTCATCCATTTGTAATGTATAAGACTAAGGACTCAAGCAAAAAGGCTGCAGGGCTAGTCAGACTTTCCTATATTGCTTAGTACTTCACTTCTATTTCAAGTCACACACTGTGCTGTTATCCTCTTCAAATCTGATGTCAGGCATGTTAAAGTAAAAATATAAACATATATATATATATATATATATATATATATATATATATATATATATATATATATACACACAAGCAATACATGTGAACATTTCAACCAAGTTGGAAGAATGTGGGTAAGGTCATTTACAGAGGATGTACTAACTCCTTCAAATACACCATTATGATAAGTACATAACTTTCATATCTGATAAGAATGGGTACATCATCTACAACTCACAGGGCATATTCAAGCTCTTCCTATCAGCTGTTACAATAACAGAACATACTCTTAATAACTGTAGTGCCAAAAGCAGATCTTTTTTTTTTCTTGTTTGAAAATTTTTTATAAGTTTTACCATAATAAAAATAATCAATTATATATAACAATTGAAACATATGTGATGAAGAAAGTTTACTGCTCCTCATCCTAAGTCAGTTTTCAAAGTGCAAATAGTTGTTTTTGTTTATCAAATGGTACACTGTATTGTAGAATCTGAAAGCAGTGTTGGTAGCATAATTACGTTTGGTGCAGAGGGCTGTGGATTCTACTCCCACACCATGGAAATGGAGTGCTGATATTGAAGTACCCATATGATTGTTTGCATTATAAGGGGGAAAGGGGTTCTGTACTCCTGAGTATGTCCTTCTTTGTATGAGATACGTGGTAACTATGAACTTGTTGGTTTGTTATTTCCTATTGCAATATAACTAACTTAGCAATTTTTTAATGTAATATAGGCAATTAATTCTTCAAGGGCAGCAGGCACTGAATTTATAGATAAAACATTAAAATGCAAAGTTGTTTGTCAGTAGCAACCTCTTCATTAGTTACAGATTTCTTTAATGTAGAATTATTCAGATGGATTTACTTCTGCAGAGATTGTGCGTATCGAGTGATATTGGTGGATTGTAATTACAGAAGTTTTGAGTGGCCTTTTATGGTTGAAATTTTCTGAAATGGGTAGTTATTGGTTCATACATTTTGCTTCATTGCTTATTAAAAGAATGTTTATAACTACAAATTTAAAACCCATTCTAACAAGTGGTACTGTATTATACAAGGAATATAATTTAATACAGTCAGGAAGATGAATCAAAAAACAAATACGTGTATGCATGGCCCTAAAAAATGTGTGCAAGTAGTCTGTTTTGAAAACAGCCCAAAGGGTAAACTTAGTCCTCCACTGGCCAGATGCATTTTCTATGAATCTGAGTTTTCGTGCTATTTTAATGAATGTGAGTTTTGCCGTTTCAAGGGCAGAGAAGTTTACCTGCTCATGCTAAATCTGTATTCATTGCGAGATAATATTGTTTGTTTAGCAAATGGCTATCTGTATTTGTGTTATTTTATTTCAATATCTGTAAACATTGTGGAAGTAAAAATGAAAACAGTATCCACACTGATAGATTTGAACAGTGTGTATGGTAACTGGTGAGAAATAGCCAAGTAATGGAACACGAAGGGCTGGGGAGGGGGCTGCTGCTGGAGGGGAGAGGTTGCTGCAAGAGGGGTTGCTCTGGGGAGACAGTCTATTACCCTGCCTAGGGCCCTATTTGTCTATGATCCAGTTCTGGTATTTAAAGAAGGAAATAAGTACACAAAGGTAGCTGCAGTTTAACTACATTACAAAGTATCTTTTTCTTTTTATTCATTTAAATGATTTAAGGAAATTACTGGAGTGGCTTTCTTGGGGAGTGACCTACCTGTGGGTGTGGCTCAAATAGGGTTGTTTTGTGAGTATGTTGTGGGTAGGGCGTAAGGGTGCACCGGAGCACTACATCGCCTAGGGCACCATTTAAGCTAAGGCCAGCCCTGAATCTGCCCGATTGTTTTCAGTCAAACATTACATAGCTCATTTAAGTCCTGCCTTCTTTTAAACCTCATTCTTCCCATTTGTATCTTTCCCCCGGTTCTCATTTTTTCTTGTGTAGTTTGCTCCTACCTTTTTCTCCAGATCTCGCTTCCAGTTGTTTTACCTCTGTTACTATATTCACTGCTCCTAATATAGTTGGTTTAGATTTTGCCTTCCATTCTCTAGTAACTGCTTTTTGGAAGCTAGCATAATTAGAGACAGCAAGCCCTTGCCATGTCTAGGCAATTCCGATTCTGTATCATAGCTCAGAAAGATCATCACCCTTGTCACACCAATTTGCCCACTCAGCATCTCTGACAGTTCAATCCACAGGGAATGCTTAAAGTCTGCCAACTCACTGCACTCCCAGAAAATATGTTCCCAAATATCTCTTTCTTCCCCGTCATACCACCTACCTTTGGAAAAATTCTCTGGAGTCTACTTGGGGTATAAAAATATCTACGTAAACATTTCCAAGCAAAAATCCTAAATCTTATGGATTTTGTTGCATATTTGGGAGACATACATATATCCTCACATTTTTTTTATTTGTGAATTGCTTATCCAATCTCTCTTCCCAATCCTTTCTAACTTCCTTTGATTCTTATAGTTATGCAGTATTTTATATGTTCTACTAATTATTCATTTTTAA
>NC_056747.1:592961975-592989475 GCF_019279795.1 Protopterus annectens | reverse complement strand
GTGAATTTCCTTTCTCCCATCCAGTCGTCAAGGTTTCTCTTGAAGAGGTCCAAAGAGGCACGCTGCTTGACATGTATGGGCAATCTATTCCAGAGTCTGGGGAGTCTCTGGGTCAGGAACCTATCCCTCCAACATGTTTTGTTTATTGTGATGACAAGGTTTAGATCCCTGGAGCATGTAGCTCTGAGGGATTGGGATTTCTTTAAGTGTAGCATGTCCAACAGCTCTGGGTTTGACATGGCCTTGTATGTTAAGCAGAGATCGCCTCTGAGTAGACTATATGCGACAGAGTATAGCTGGAGTTTTTTAAGGCGGTCAGCATAGGGCATCTGCTTTAGGCCTGTGATTCTTTTAGTGAGGTATTTCTGATGCCTTTCCAGTTGTTGCAGATGTCTTGAGAGGTACATACCAAATGGGGCATTGTATTCTATAATGGGTCTAATGAGGGATGAGTACAGTAGGACAATGACCTCCTTTTTTCTGGATGAAAAGCCCTTCGTGATGAGGTGTGCCACATAGAAGGATTTCCTGACTGTTGTGGCGATGTGGTTATCGAAGGTGAGACCACTGTCCACCTGTGTCCCTAAGTCTCTTATCACACTTTCTGTGTTTAGTGTACTGCCACCTATATGGTAATTCATGGATACATGTTTTTTCCCAAAGGGGATAACAATACATTTCTTGGCATTGAGCTTGAGCCCATGGCTCTGGCACCAAGCATCTGTTTCTGTAAGGCCCTTTTGTAGAGTATCCACATCATTTGGCGATTCAATAATGGCTCCCAGTTTGCAGTCATCTGCAAACTTTGTTAGCCAGAGTCCCTTAGTGTTGACCTGTACTTCAGAGAAGTAGATGCCAAACATATGGCTATAACTATATAGGAGGTGTGTGTCTGTATGTATTTTTCTAATAAAGCTTAGATCCTTTAACTCAGTATCAGTTGAAGGTATCACTACAGTTCTGTCACTTATGTACTTACTTGTTTCTTCACTTACTCACTAAAATAACATTAATGGAGGAAGTGTGCCTAGGCTTGGAACAAGGAGCTTTTTGTCCCACTTCACAAAAGTGGTCTGTCTAATACCATAACCTGCTGCAGACATTTTGCCCTCTTACAAGTGAAACATTTCCATATCGTACCATGAATTGTGAACTGATTATGGTGCAGACATTGCTTTATTTTCTGCTAAAAATGGCATGCATTGAATGAAATTACTCCTTAAACTTTGATGTGCAGTGAAAGAGTCTGAAGATCTGGTTGAAAATACAGTGCTGGCTTAATTAAGATGGCATGGTTCAAAGGGTACCACAATTTATTGTCATGGCAATGACTGATTTGTAATGTTTACAGCTTCATTTGAAATGACAAGGGGAGAGGGTACCATTTGAATATAACATAAATTAGGCTATCTGCTTGTACTGCTGTTCTGATTGGTAAGATGATACTCCGATTGATAAATACTTGTAAACATTTCTTTGTGCGGTACCAAAAGTTTGGCTGCCCTGCTGTATTGCTCTGTATATGACATGCACTGACAAATATTCTGAGACATAGGCATGTTATTTTCAAATATGACTTAAGATTTAGGTATATTCCAAGGCATAGGCATGTAATATTCAAACATGACTTAATATTTAGGTATATTCTAAAGCATAGGCATGCAATATTCAAACATTACTTGAGATTTAGGTATATTCCAATGCATAGGCATGTAATATTCAAACATAACTTAAGATTTAGGCATATTCCAAAGCAATGGCATGTAATAGTGAAACTTTACTTGTATTTCAGGTGCACTCCAAGGCATAGACATGTAATATTCAAACGTGACTTAAGATTTAGGTATATTCCAAAGCATAGACATATAATATCCAACCATTACTTAAAATCTGAGTATATTCCAAAACATATGCATGTAATATTGAACCTTAACTTGTGATTCAGGTGTATTCCAAGGCATAGGCATATAATATTCAAAAGGTACTTAAGATTTAAGCATATGCAAAGCATGGGCATGTAATATTCAAACATTATTTGTGGTTCAGGTGTATTACAAAGCATAGACATGCAACATTCAAACATGACTTGGGAATTATATACTTTCAGAAACACTGACATGTAGTACTGACACATTACCTGTTACTCAAGTGCACTCCAAGGCATAGGTATGTTATATTCAAGCATTACTTAAGATGTACATATATTCCAAAGAATAAGCATGTAATATTCAAACATTAATTAAGATTTAGGTTTCCAAAGTATGGGCATGTAACATTGAAAAATTATTTGTGATTCAGGTGTATTCAAAGGCATAGGCATGTAATATTGAAACATTACTTAAGATTTAGGTATAGTCCAAAGCATAGGCATGTATTATTAAAATATTACTTGTTGGTCAGGGATATTATGCAACAGAGACATGTAACATTTAAACATGACTTGGGATATATACACTTTCAAAAGCAATGTCATGTAATACTGAAACATTACTTACGATTCAGGTGCACTCCTAGACATAGGTATGTAATATTCAAACATTATGTAAGATTTAGATATATTCCACACCACAGACATGTAAAATTGAAATGTTACCTTTGATTTAGATGGGTCTATATTACATCGTCGAACTCACAGGAGTTTGAATGATGTAATATCAAACCATGAAGTACGAACCCAAGAATTATGAAAACACAGAACAGTGATTCTGGTACAAAAAAAAAAAAAAAAACACTTACACTTTGAACTTAAGCTAATGTGGGGGGCTTTGCCCCCCACACCCCTCCTACTTAAATATATCTACTCCGAGATTCCACCACAGTAGAGGAAATAGAAAAGCCCCGAAAATGGCCCGCCGATTTTTTTTCCCTTGGAAAAAAATCGGTGCAACGTGGCTTCGCTATTTTTGTATTTTGAACATTTGGGCTCAGCATTACAACTTTCGGACTCCTGTGAGTTTGACATTGTAATATAGATCCGATTTAGATATACTGCAAAGCACAGATCTGAACTATTCAAGCATTACTAGGAATTCAGTTGTTTGGAGAAGCATAGGCAAGTAATATTCAAACATTACTTGAGATGTATGTATTTTCAGAAGCACTGGCACATAATATTGTAATACCGCTTGTAAATTAGGTGTATTCTGTAGACAAGCATAACATATCCAGACATCACTTATGATCCTGGTGGTTGTGAGCTGAAATTGTTTCTCAGAAATATTCTGCTGAAGCATCAGGGTCATAGACTTTATTTGTACTCTACTAGTAAGTAGTACCAAGCATACCTCTCAACCTCTTAGAGCAAGAAATCTGGGCAGCACCATAAATAATAGGGAGATAAAGGTCCAAAAATAGGGACAATTTTTAAATATTGCTCTTACAAACTTAGAAAGTTGATAAAATAACAGGTTTTCTGTTCGCATGAATTTTCTAAAGGGTATGAAGTCTGAAACTCAAATGTCTGTCATTATTTTCTGACTTTAGTACATAATGATGTGCCAATGACTTGCCAGAAAACCACAATTTTATGAGAAATGGACCAAAAATATATGGCATTCTGCAAAAATCTGTACAGTTGAGAGGTATGGTTACTACCCAGGCACATCAATATTCAGGTATTCTTCAGAGTATGCGTGGTACATGTTTATGAAATGGTAGCACAGGTGTAGCTGATTATTTATACACCAGCTTTGAACTTGGTCTGTTACAGGTATGCATGTAGCCTGGAAATGACAAGGGCTTTTGTGAATTGCCTAGGGTCTGGTTTGAGGTTCCTACCATGTACCAGTTATACACAACTCTGATCTTGTTGATGAACGGAGTCTGACATTTGTAGACTATTCTCAGCTGAGATCTTTCAGCCAATTACCTAAACATGCGACTCTGTAAGGCCAGTATCCACAGCTGAAATGGAACAAAAAATACATTGTATAAAGAGAAAGCTATGTCATAATGTTAGCATGCTAACCAGATGAGATTATGGAGTATTATCTGAGTGGAATGCAGTTCTTTGATAACCACTTGAACAGACAGTATTTTGCTAAGTTGAGAATGGTGACTGAGATACACATCATGATGTCATGGATTAACTATGAGCAATTGTATCTCATGTAACTGATATATGGTTAAGCAAACCTAAAATATGTAAAATCTTGAGAATTTACAAGTCAAAATAATGACACTCCAAAACACATAAAACATACAAAACTTTCATTTTGTTTAGGATTCAAGACCCCGTGCAACTCCTGGCATGGAGAGAAACAGATCTCTCTCTCTCTCTCTCTCGCTCTCTCTTTATATATATATATATATATATATATATATATATATATATATATATAGATAGATAGATAGATATACATATATATGTATATAGTTGATAAATATCTAGATAGATATAGAAATAGATATATACAGATATATACAGATACATATTTATGTGTAACTCCAAGGTTGCACTAATTCTGAAAAACTGGACATTGTGAGGGAAAAAAATAACACTCAATGTCTCCCATTGTCCATAGTTGCATTATGGGGTTTGAAATGCTGAACATTAACAGACAGTGGATATTTCTTATTCTAGCTACACACAAAATTCCCCGGATCTAAGCTGTAATTTTATGATAACTAGTAAGATTTTAGAGTTATAGATGCATGAGAACTAGCACATTTTAAAGTTGGCAAAGATACAAAAATAATATGGCAAAGTTTTCTTTTGAAATACCTACTCTATATATTCCAGCAGACTTAAAACCCTGTGTTTTCATCACTTTTGATGATTATATTTTTATTAGCTTGTTATAAATCTAGAAACAGAAGGGTTGAAAATATTTAAATACTAATAAGGGCATAGTGTGGCAAAAAGTCATTTTCTAAGTGTGCAATATTGTTACACTAGTATATCCTGTAACTTGCTTCTGTTAATCCATTTTGCACCTGAACATTGCAATGTTATTTAAAATAAGAGATTTAAAGTATGTTGGTAGATGTAGAGTGAAAATCTACTCAGGTGTGTCATTTAAAAATGCTTGAGCAGATCTTTCATGACTTCAAAATTTAATTTTAATTCAGAGGTAATTGAAGAGGTTCTGGCTTATCCACATGGAGTAGAATTTTTTTTCTTAAAATAGAACATCTGGGAAAATAATTGGATATGTATTTTTAATGTTCTTAAATTAATGGAACTTTATTTTTTCATTAGCTCCACATTTAAAATGCAAATGCAGTTAATACTTTATCTGGTTAGTGCATGTCAACTCTGAAATAGTTTCATGTGTTGGTAATTAAATTAGTTGTGCATTAAACTACTAAGAGTTTTATACCATTCAGCTGATCAGTGCCTCTGTGGGAACATGTTTGCTCAAGTGAAACTGTTTTGTTGCTGTACATTGCTGCTGCTATGGTAGATATTTATAGCAGTGTTAGCTATTATAATGAAGTGTAAAATGTTCATGTTCTGAATGCTTGTGTACTGCAGATAACATTCTGGGGTCTAGATGACTAGTCTGTACTTTATATCATCTCTTTGTATATGAGCTGGCCTGCTGTATATATTGGACTATAATTTATTATCACTTCTAATAAATAATAAGCACTACCTACACAGTGGGCATTAGATGGATAGTACTAAGAAAATGAACTCCCAGGATTAAGGATACCATTTGCTGCTCTGTATCTGTTATTCACGTTTCCCCTCATTTTGTTACATTACCTTCTGCAAGTCTGATGCTGCGGTGGTGCAGCGGTAGCATTGTTGCCCCACAGCAAAAGGTTCTCCCGTTCGATTCTCGGCTGGAGTGCAGGGAGTGCCTCCTGTGTGGAGTCTGCATGTCCTCCCTGCAGTTGGGTGGCATTTGAAAGACATGCGTAAATGGGCTTGCCTTCATTGAAGGTTGGACGTCGAGCTGGCACCTCGGCGTTCGTGAAAATCTACTGCCAATCATTAGTGGACCACAGTTCCGCTGGCAACCCCTAACCGGGAAAAGCTGAAAGACAAACAACAACAACAACCTTCTGCAAGTCTGACAGAATGCATTAAGAATTATTTACTCAACTTATGTTATTTTATAGCTTATTCATGGAAGAGCAGTATAGTGGTTTTCATGTTTTCCCCTTATGTGCTTCCAGTTCTTTGTATTGTTTTCACACATTCAAAGTAAGGTGCTGCCTCTAACCTACATCAAACATCATTGGCAATTATATCTTCATTCTCCATTACATAAATTTATCAGTGCACTCACTACAGTATATTTTTTCCTTATAGATTTTTTTGCCATAGTCACACAGCATTATGTCTGATAGACTTGTTTGTAGAAATGTACCCCTCTTTTCATATTAACCATTTGTATGCTCCCTTTCTCATTCTCCCTTTAGCTCTCTATCCTGTATATTGTGTAAATCTTTTCATTCTAACATCAAATGCTCATCCTGCTTGACAACATTTTGCAGTCATTGTATGCTTATTAATTGTATGCTTATTTATTGCTCATCTTATCAGGCTTATGAGTTTATTTCTTGCACTTCTTGTCAAGAAAGTCTGTTACTTAGACACATAAATATGTAAAAGGCAATATTTTGGTCTCCTTCATTTTTCTATTTAATAACTAGTGAGGATAAACACTTCATAAAGGAAACATTGCTTCCTTCTCTTTCTAAACAAAATTGCTTCAAATTGTTGATTAGTTTTGTATCTTTCTATTCCATACTATGTTAATTGAGAGCCAAAATCAAATTTCTTCTAAAGGGCTACCATTATTTGTTATAGTCTCTAACCCAAGTAACATTTCTTTGTACAACAGATGACTATTTATCCTTTTGCCTTAATTATTCTTATCTATGGATTCTATTGGAGTGCATGGCTTATTCTGGCATTTGTCATGGTCACACAAAATGTCTTCCCTAGAAAACTTTTCCTTGCTACACTTGTTCCTCACTGTCACCAGTTCACTAATGTTCTACATTATATGCCTGTCATTTGATGTAAGTTAGTTTTCAGCAGCAGTTATATAACTTCACTTCTGTGTCCAAAAGTGTTGTTTTGTATCTGTTCAGTTTTATGCATGTCCACAATGCGGCACCATACTTAGCTCTATACAGGACTGCCATATGTATACCCGTGCCGGTCAGTAAATGAGACACTATTGTCAATGTATTAAATAAAATGGACAAGTGCAATTGTTTTGCTGTATATTTGAACCATCTATGGATGAAAACCTTCCAGACAAAATCAGAGGACTTTCACCCTATCCAGGTCTCTGTGATGGCCATTTATCATCCCTGTAGCTAGATGTAATTTACAGCATTTCAATATGTAGACTTACATGCATGCTATCATTACCACTAGATTGTCCTTGGTCCTTTCACTCTGGTTTAAAACTCATCCTTTTATATGCCATGATTGCTTGAAACAAAACTGATCGAATGCATGCACTCTTGCTCCTATATAAAATAGAATGGATCATTCCTGAAGCGTAGATGAAACTAGTTATCTCAAACAATGAAACTGCTATTACTGTTTACAACATTTGTATACATGATTGCACCTATAAATGAATGAATGAATGAGTGGTATTGCTGTACTACTCCAGTCATTGAATCACCCAGAGAATGATACCAAGCCATTTGTTACTCCTGGCAGAAATGCTGTCCTTTTTGATGTACCTACTGACAGGATGGCTAACAAATATTTGAAGATCACTGGCACTTATGCTCACCATAATTATAAAACATTTTCATGGATCAGTGACTATCAAATCAGCGGCTATAATCCTTAGAGACATCAAATGCAACTGAATCCTTGAAGTAAGTATTCTGTCCCAGAAACACATACATTTTGAAGGCTTGGTTTAAGTAATTTCAGCCTTTAGTCATAAATCATGTGGTACAGAGAATAGAGCACTTGAAATGCAGAAAGCCAAAAACAGACAAAAAACCCAGAGAAGATTTCAAAAATTGCTCTTCTCCTTAAAATGTCTTTTTGCAAGGGGGGCAAGCCACCCACACCCACCAAACATATATATACTAACTCCAAGATCACCATACCACGGAGAAAAGGTTATATTCTGAGAAATGGCATCTTGGACATAGTATATGCAAGTCCAATCATTCGGCCATCAGACTCTCTATTTTGGGGCACTCATATCTTAAAATGTGATATTGTAATAGGTTCATAGGTGTGTATTAGGCTAATGGCCCTGGAGCCTTTACAAGCCTAGCTCAAAAAAATTGCCCAGGCACTGTGCCACCCGATGATAGTTCACAGTGCCTCTATCCAGTAGGGCAACTGGAGTGATCCCTGGAGTGAATTTTCTGTTACCCATCCACTCGTCAAGATTTCTCTGAAGAGGGCCAGTGAGGTGCTCTGCTTGACATAAATGGGAAGTTTATTGCAGAGTTATGAACCTGTCCCTCCAGCATGTTCTGTTAATTGTGGTAATGAGGTTGTGATCTCTGGAGTGTGTGGCATGGAGGGATTGGGATTTCTTTAGGTGTAGCATTTCAAGTAGGCCTGGTCAGACATGGCTTTGTAAGTCGAGCAGAGGTCACCTCTAAGGAGATGACAAGACTGAGAACAGCTGAAGTTTATTGAGTCTGTCCATGTAGGACGTGTTCAATAAAATAATGTTTGAAAATAAGGACACATACACAGCTCTGAGACTGAAGACCCATTGAACCACCAGACTCTGGGACTTCTACACATTATATTTCAAATGGTTACTTAGGATTAAATGCTAGCATCACAAACTTTTCTCCTGTGTCAACTCCCATGAGAAATTCTACAAGTTGAGGTTTCTCACTTGTTTTAATACCGTATTCTGTCTCTTCCATTCACTTCTTTTTTCTTCATTTTCTTTAAATATACTTATTTACTTCTTTCTTCTAATTGTCTGCATCAGTCCATTAAACCTCCCACAGGATAGTTTTTGTCTGATGCATTTTCTATTTTCTGTGCACTGCTCATCCAAGATTACGAGCATCTAACAATGTTTTTTCTAAGGAATGTATCCCATTTGCAAGATTTTTTATCACATTTTCTTCTACACAAGTTTGTTAAATTCCAGAAAAAAAATGGGAACAAAACCTTAATATCTACAGCCATAACCTCTTATTTGCAAAAATATGACTTAAAATAATAATTATTACAACAGAATCAACACTGTGATTCAATTAATATGAATATAACCCTGTCTTATACATAAATATAACTACAACAGCAAAGCATCTCACATTTTGATTCCTTATTATTTCAAAACAGCGAAGATGCAACAGGTCTTCTAGGCTCAAGTATCCTTGGCAACAAAGTTCTTTAAAGTGATTCCCATCCTGACACATATTTGTTGACAGTCATTGTGAAGATGCAACTATGCACTTATATTTTTGAGGTCTCCTTACATGCTGATGAATGTCATATAACATGTATCTATTCTTAACCAATGTTTTCATATTATGTCTAATTTGGTGTAATTATTTAAGTTTACTTGTTTTTTGTATTACCTTTAAAAACTGTAAAATCATTATTCTTAAAATGTTTTGTAATGTTTTGGAGCTTTTCTCCCTGTGCCTACACTGAAAATTAGCTCCTACCCAGTCAGACTTTCCCAGTAATCAAATGTCAATAAATAAATAAATAAAACTCAGTGAGAATCCCTCAACAGTGGTTCCCCTTTCAATTAACTGGACAGAACAAGCTTCATCCCATAAGTGTTTACATACATGTGTACTGGGGGTTTCTTTTGTGTTATTCATGACTGTGGAGTTACAACTACAGGGATGTGGGAAGAAAATCCTCCATGAAGGGCCTAGTGGGAGATGCCCATCTGTCAGGAATATTTTGTTTGTTTATTTCCAAGGAAATGGCTATTCAGCTAGGTGACAAATTAGTTATTTCCTTAGGAAGTTAAAAGTAGGAGCTTTGTAGTCAAGTCTGTACTTTCATAAGCAATGATCAGCAGAAAATGCTTTGAAGATGTTATTTTTTAGTCTATTATCCTCAGATATGCGGTGGTACAGTGGTAGTATTGTTGCCTCACAGCAAGAGGTTCTCCTGTTTGATTCTTGGCCAGAGTGTCTTCTGTGTGGAGTCTGCATGTCCTCCCCGTGGTCGAATGGCCTCCGAAAGACATGCGTGAATTGGTGTGCCTTCATTGAAGGTTGGGCATTGGGCTGGCAACTCAGCACCATAAAAATCGACTGCCAATCATTAGCGGACCGGAGTTCTGCTGTGGCGACCCCTAACCGGGAAAAGCCGAAAAGACAAACAACATCCTCAGTATCTATTTGTTGTGCAACTTTGTTTAACAATCCAACTCATTTAAGCAATTATACTTTACATTTTCAGTGATATATGTTTTAGTAAAGTAAGTATTTTAGCCTTCCTTATTTGAGTAACCAAAAATAGCTAATCATCCTTTGTCACAACATGTGCAGCCTCCGATGCCCTCTTACTGGAATACTGTGCTGCTGTCTGCAAGGCCAAGAGGAATGGATGCTTATTACTCTAAGCACATGCTATGATGAGGTCATTCAAACTGCAAACAAGATCAGAAAACAGTGCTCAATTTCTGAGCTTTCCCTTCCCCACCAATAAAACAACTCAAAAACTCTCATCACTTTGTGACCAGCTTTATTAACATGTAAAACACCTTAAACATTCCCATACTGTAAAACAACTGGGCACTTTAGTAACGTCAACAATACATCTTACACAAACAAGACAATGTGTCAGACCACTCACTAAACTGGACATTATAGAAGTCAACCAACTTGTTTCCTCTTCTGTTGCAATCCACTTTGGACTTGGAATTCTCATGCAGTATAGGAACTGGCTTATGCTCACTGATAACAAATCCCAATTTAACTCGAATAAGTCTATGAGAGGTATAGATACTCAACTAATTTTGAAGCATCTCTCTTGCACATATAGAAGTGGCCCACTGCTGACTCTACCAGGCAGTGTAATACCACTTTCATGATCCAATGAGAGTGCCAACTGAAACACCAAGATGTGGGATTGGAGAAGGACCCTACTGCCTCGAACAATTACCAAAGCCCCTGGGAATCGCTGAGATACTACTGACAGATCCCTTAACAAACAGGCAGTAAACCTTCTTTTAGGTATACTTCTAATGTCATTTCCTACCACATGTATCACTAACCTGAACTGCTGTCTTACCTCCTCCAACCCTGGCAACAATTGGAACCACTGCATACCTTTACAGCCACACCAGTGGATTTGCTACTGCACTGACTCTAGGACAAATTCACACCATCAGCTTGCACTTCTGTCCTTCTAACTGCCCAGTAAATAAAAAACAACCCAACATGGCAAAAAGTTTCCTACCTGTAAAAGAAAATGCATATAATTAATACAAACTAGAATAAAATGTATATTATTCCGAATATAACCAAAAAAGGCCCTAGTTGGCCATCTCCCTGCTCATTTAATCACCTCCACAGACCTACCTACCTAGGCCAAATCAGACCCCCTTCTTATTCTGGAGGAAAGAATAGCATAATTATCCACTGACACTCCTTGAATTCTCAAAGCCATCCTCACCCACGACTCAAATTTCCTAGCATCCACCCAATTTTCTTCAAACCCCCCTAAAAAAAACCCTCTGTGCATTTACTGTATGAATCACTTCAACCCCAAGCCCATGCCGGTAGACAAAATAAATGCACTCTACTCCTTGATAATGCCTCCTGCTTGTTGTCAGCCTTGTCATCAGTGTTTGATCATCTTAGCCAAATCAAATCCCCTGTTGAAGTAATCCTGAGGTTGTCCCATGGCAAATAAGCAAATACTCACTAACTTGGTATGCTGCAATATACATGACAACCACCAAAGTGGTCCACAGCACATGAATAAAATAAGAATAAGTCACTTTGTGCAATCCTGCCAACAACGTCGGTGACATATGCTTGCCTAATGGTAGCCTCCTATCCCCTTTTCTTGCTCACACCTTTTCCCAGCCCTTCAACAGCCTCAGTATCATCCATTCCTTAGTGACATCCCGTAAACCCAACAATTTTGCTGCTGCATGTAATGCTGTAAGGTGTGTCCTAGCCATCGGGACTGCCTCATCAACCCACCACTTCTCCACTAAAAATCTCAACACTAATATACTTAATCTACTAACAAAATGCTTACAAGCCATCAAAGCCTTACTTTATGTTTTCCAAGTAGCCTTAGACCACGATTGCTGAACCAGCCAACTTGTTATGCTTAACCAATCTCCTACAACCTTGCTGGAAGAATAGTGTGACTTACCTGAACTCTGGGTGACAGCTGCTGAAATCTGCAAAACTTAAAGTGGGACAGACTATCAGCCAAAACATTGCAATGGCAAGAAATATGCAAATATCCAGGGAATTGTTATGGCTAGGCTTGCATAGGCCCTAGGGCCAATAGCCTAGTACCAACCTATGAACCTATGAAAAAGAAAGGTCCATTTTTAAATAAAGCAAAACAATCTTCCTGAGTAATCCTTGTACCCATCTGGATTTCACCATCTTCCTAGCCAACACTTTTTACTGCAAAGTTATCTGAATGAAATATCATCCTCCTGTTCAGAAAGTCCTCCTCCCACACCACCAATGATGTTGAAATTGGTATCCCTTCAATACCTGTCAGCCCACACATCTGGCCAGGCTTCAGCAAGCCACCTGCTAACAAAACAGGGTCCCACACCTAGCCCTCCTACTGCTTCATAAACAGGTCGATATTCAGTTATGCAGTAATGTTGTATTGCCAAAACACACTCTGTTAAAGTGCTGGATAACTCCAGCCAAATAGACATGTCTTCCTTGACTTGCCTGCCTACCCTTATCAAATGATACTTTCTCCTCATACTAACCCCAAAGAAATTGACCACAGTTCTCATAAATGTTTAACCCAGACCTACAGCTCCGCATGCAAAGTTAAGGCGTCCCAAACCCTCCATCACCTCCTAAATCCTTATCTTTTCCATTTCCACCATTGACTCTACCCTACCACTTACTTACTCCATTGTGCCATATGGCAGCTTGAACATTTCCAGGTCTGAGTCAAGATCTAATCCCAAAAGGGTTAAAGTCTTGGCTGGACCCTCAACTTTGTGCTTAGCCAATGGCATTCCCAGTTCCACACACAACTGCTCAGATACCCTCATTCCCTTAACCACTATTTCCTTTCCTTGCATGATCAACAAAACTTGCCAACTGCCATTTGCTGCCACACCCAGTGCAACACCAAGCTGAACTTTTCAAAAGTGGTATACATGAATGTACATCTCATTGGCATAGACTTGACAAAGTAAAACTTCCCATTGAGATGACAGTCCAAGGTAGGACAATCCTACTTCTCCACTGGTAATGACCTAAAGGCTGACTCAATATCCATCTCCCTCACTGCCTCATCCAAAGATGAATACTGAGCTTTAATATCTGATCTAAGAATATGGGCATTGACGGAATAGCCTTCTTAGAAGAACAAGTGATGTATTAGCCTAAATTCCCCTAGGGAATTTTGGGCACCAATTCCAGTCAGTGTATCCAATATGTACTAAATGAAGGAACAGTTTTTTAATATCTTCTCCTTCCTTTATTCTGACTTCAAATTCTTACAGATATGAACCAAACCACGCACCTTACATTTTACCACAAATCCACATTGAAACACCCTACCAGCTCCTGAGACACCTCCTTATTAGGGTAGCCCTGAGGCAGATACTATAGACAACTCACATTAATAAGTGAATGCACTGGCCCCTCAACTGGTTCCAGTGCAGAAGAGTGGATTTAATAGTACCCTTCTATCCCCTCCTTCCTCTTCCTCCAACCTCCACACCTTTCCCTGCCCAGTACCATCAACTCTCTTCCCACTCAACACATCCTTCCTCCAGCACTTGATGGCAGGATGTTGACCTGCACAATGAGTGCACATGTGCAAGAATCACCAAACTCACCTTCCCATATTGAAAGCCCAACATGTTTTCACCTGATTCCCAATATTTCTGGATGTTCCCTGACTGCACTACCCAAACTATCCAGCATGGTCCCATTCCATGTATCAGGGTGACTATGATCCCACGATAAGAACTTATCCATAACTTTGAGCTTATGAAAATGTTGATTGTACCATAGCAGGGCATTACCAAACTTGAGCCTCTGTGCCTCCCTAACCATTAAAAAGTAAGACAGCAGTGGTCATGCCTGCTGAGGCTCCTTTTAAAGAATAACAGCCTAGAAATAAATAGATCCCCATGCTTGATTGTCTCAGATCTTCAGTTGATACCTCCCCGCACCTCCGTTCCCCAATGCAGCCAGGGCTGCTGTGAGATCCTTGACCCCAGGTGACTCAATGTTTGTAAACCACTGAACATCCTCAGCATCTGTGAGATCAAAAACTTTGACAAAATCTCCCAGCTAAATATTCTCTTTTACAACCGGTGGGATGTGCTCTATAATAAAGGTTGCTTTACCAACTGAACTACTTGGCAAAATGAAATGTAAAACCATGTCTGAACTGGCTTCCACTAGCTGAATCCCTGTGCCTAACACTCTGGTTCCTAGAAATAGAGGTAAATCCCTGTTTTCCCCTCATGCACCACTAATCCCTGTCAACTCTAAGCCCTTTTGTGTTTCCTCCGGCCCCTCACCTAAGCGCTCTATCTTGCTTTCAGGTCCAATCATTTTCTGGAATGTGCACCATCACCCAAACTCAAATCATGCACCAAAGTAAGTAAGTCACAATCTGAAATAATATTTCCTAAGTGTCTTTATATATTAAGATTAGTACCTGTCAGTTGCTGATGTGACATTGAAGCCACCTCGATCAAGCACCTCTGCACCCTTCATGCCAACTCCTGTAGCTCCTCAGGATACATCTCTGCCACAGCCCTTTGTGATCCTCTGGCTTCCATAACTGGCCGCTCCCCACTACCTCTTCACTTCTGTACACCCCTAGCCAATTGATCCTGGACAGCATCCTGCTGCATTTACCCCTTCACATGCACCCTCTAAAATAACTCATCTTCATGTGATACCAGTTCTTGCACTTCTTTGCTAGATCCTTCATTTGTATAATCCTGCAATAAAACAAACACAGCATTGCACCAGAAAACCTGCAACATTCAAAAGTACTATCCCCTCCTTTAACCAGTGAAATTGATTTACCCCTTGTCAGGCCCCTGTAAATACAATCCCTGTTCTCTATGTATTAATTTATCTTTTTTTTTTTTTTTTTTTGTAAATATATAACAGGTCGGTGTCCATCCTGTCTCCACTCTCATTGTAAAAATTGGAAAAAGAAACAACACTGAGGGAAGGAGAAAGGGTATGCCCAACAAAGACAGATACATAAACACACAGTTTTTATTTAGATTTATAGATATATCTGTAAATCTGTGTATTTCTCTGTTTCTCTCTCTCTCTCTCTCTCTCTCTCTATATATATATATATATATATATATATATGGGTCTACTTCATTTGATCAACAGGCCATTTGATGGAAACCCATTTGATCGAAATTTCATTGGATCGAAAACCAGTATTCAAGGCAAATAACAGGGATTTGTCCCCCTCCCCAATGTCGTGTGACCCTGGAGTTGGTATATATAGCTGGGGGGTGTGGGGTCTAAAATGTGTATCTTTTGTTTTATTCTCTTCTTTTAAAGGAAAATAGGTAGCAGGCTGCACCCCCCACATACCCCCTAACTATATATGCCAACTCCAGGGTCGCACGACATTGGGGAGGGGGAAAAATCCCAGTTTGATGCCTTGAATACTGGTTTTTGATGAAATGAAATTTTGATCAAATGGGTTTCGATCAAATGGTCTGTCGATCAAATGAAGTAGACCCATATATATATATATATATATATATATATATATATATATATATATATATATATATATATATATATATAAAACATCCGTTCCTGAATTTGCTCTATAACTAATTTTAATCTGCCTCTCTGGTGTGAGAATAGAACTCCTGACCATGTGTTTCCTAATCTAGTATATTCCCTGTTGAACTACTGCTCTGTTTAACTTGAAATGTTACTCCAGGGAGGAATGGCATGCAGTGACCCACTAATGCTTGTGAGATTCTCTGTTTCTCTCGTTTCTTTTTTTTTAATTAAATGTGAGGGCATCAACCTATATCTCTTCTCTGTTTTTTTTTTTTTTTTCATAAAAAAAGCTGAGCAATATAATAGTCACTATAATAGCCAATCCATTTGTGCACTATTGTGTGATTAGGCAATAACCAAATAGTAATCAGGACTGGCATTCAAACTCTGTACTTTGTGTCAGTGATGTAAACACCTTAAACTTGACTCAAACCTAGTGCCCACAACTTCCACTCACTCCCTTGATCCACAATTGCGTGACAGCCAGTGCCTGGAAAGCTGCACACACTCATTCATGAAATGTCCATAAACATGGTGTTTTTTTTTTGTTTTTTTTTTTTTTGTTTTTTTTATAAAACTGCATCCTGTGCAGTCTGCTGTATCATATGAGCAGATCGCTCTATTCTCTGACTGTGTAACTTCAACTCCATTGAAACAGTATTTTTTGAAAAAAGGCAGTTACTCATCCTTGCATATGAAAAAACTAACTAAATTAAAAAGGTTGCCATTGCAAAGCAACCCTGTGCATGACCAACAACTTCCTTAACATCAGCGTCAGGATGCACTCAGGCAGTCCTACCATACTATTTCCTTAAATGAACCAGAACATCAGTCTAAACTGGCCTGCTATCACCCCTGTTCAGCAATGTACAATGCAACAGCCTAAAGTTAAGTATCTTCTGCCCCAGAAAACCCTATTCTCTAAATATTGCTGTTATCATATTACAGAAGCAGCCAGCTACCAGGACATGCACCACATGCAGCTCAGCAGATATAAGGGCCGAATTCTGAGTGCACCCCACACCCTAGGGATCCATTACAAACACTGAGGGGGCCACAAATATCCAGACAACTACAACAAAAGAGATTCTAGGCCACTGAAAAGGAGAACCTGACTTCCAGCCTCCCTACTGCAGAAGTAGCTACCATCAAAAATATATAATAATAATAATAATAATAATAATAATAATAATAACAATAATGGGCTCCCCACACAGTTGATCCATACTTAGTAAGCTAGAAAAATACTTACTATCTACCCCAGCTCAACCCTTAGTATCACCTCCTTCTAAAGTAAAGCTAACAAAACTTACCTCCTTTGTGACAGAAAATACTTAGAACCATAATTAATGAACCCTAACTGATAGCCTGGATGCTACAAGCTGGACTACACAACACAATCTGCAGTGCCAAAGAGAACTGCCCTCTTTTTTCTGCACATACCTTGTGACCTCACCCAAATCCCCTTCCCCCCAACCTCCAATCCTTTCCTAGCTTAAAATGACACCCCAGCAACAAATTAGTCTGCCAGACAAACTCTGTGTCTACTCAAATAGTTTTAAGAGTGAATTACTCAAAAATATGTATTAATCTAAGTATCTTTTATTAATTCTGAATATCTCCTCAAAATAGGTGCAGCCATGGGAATCATCTGAAAATGAATCTCAGCTGTACAAATACTAGGCATAACCATTCCAAATAAAAACAAATACAGAAGGAGAAGAGTGTGTTTCCTGAGTAAAGTTGAGAATAATGTCTTTATTTTATTAGCGACTTTCTTGTCGCAGTTAGCTACGATGATTTTTTATATAATGGTATGGATTGCTTTTTCAATATCTTCTAAGTATTTTTTAAATAATAGAGAGTGATGTAACTGAGCTGCATGAATCTTCTCAAAATATGATCATCCATGAAATTATTTCAGGTATTTTAATTTGTTGTAGCACTGAAATGATATGAACTTTTCCTGTAGTAAACTAAACTGCTACTAGATGTATAGTTATTGTCTTGCTGAGGTGCAGCTAGACACTTAGGTGCTGTCTCTTACGTGAGAGGCACAGCAAATTCAGATATATCAGCCAGCTTTCCTTTTGAGAACTCTGTACATCCTTATGTTATTTCTTCTTGATATTTTCCCCCAACATTATTTCTGACTTACAAATGCTGTTTTGCAAGACGTTTGGTGATTTAAAACCTGATAAAAGCACTTACCAGTAAATGATGTTTTACTGGCTTTTGCAACTGTGGTTCTCATCCTTTGCTGCTAAATTTTGCTTTTCTGGTTGGTGAAATTTTGCTTTTTCCTTCTAAGAAGAATCTTTTCCACTGAGATTTCTGCTAGGAGTTTCAGACATTAACTATAGCTGCTTTTTTTAGATTAAAAACTCACTGTGAAAACTTTGTACATCTCAGCAAGCATTTTTGACAATTTAAAAAAATGTTACCAAACACATATACAGCCAGTTTCTGTTTACTACCATAATTTAATTAAACCAAGAAATGTAAATATATTGAAGTAATTCATTCCTCAGCATCATTAGTAGTTACAAACGTTTATTTTCTTCTGATTGAATCCATGTTGTGCCTGTTAAAAAGGTAGACATTGTGATCCACCAGCTGTAGAAATTGCAGATTTTCTTTTTGTTGGTGCTATTCTTGATCATAACAGATTACAGGGACTGTGTTGGTGTTGGGAATTATTTTTTATAGTGCAGCATAGCTCTACAGAAGTTGAACAGACAGAGAAATACTGATTTTATTAATTTGCCTATTGAAAATACATTGATAATTTTTTATTTATTTTTATTTATCATTTTTGTTGACCGGGAAAGTCTGACTAGGTTCCACAGAGCCTGTTTTCAGCGGAGGCCCTGGGAGAAATGCTCCAGATGCATGTCTTTGGAATGTGGGAGGAAACCAGACTACCCAGAGGAAACCCAAGCGAACACAGGGAGAACATGCAAACTCCACACAGAAGGCACCCCAGCCGAGAATCGAACCAGAGAACCTCTTGCTGGAAGGTGACAAGGTTAACCACTGCACTACTGCGCCGCCCATAATGACATTAAGAATGATAGGAAAATATATTACGAGATGGCAGAAAACACAACTTTCTCCTCGGGAAGATGTATCTCCATTATTAACGTTATTACCAGCATTTCCATCATACCTCACACTGCTCAATAACCAAGTCAATTTATTGATATTTGTCACTTATATTAATCTAGTGCATGCAGAATCATGGCAGTGAAGAAAATGCATCAAAATACTAAACTAACGTGCTAGGAAGATAGAAGAAAACAAAATATAGAGAGGATGAACTTTCTCTATAGAATAAGAAAGTGAAGCAATGGGGAAATTAGTAAGGAGGAGACAAGCCAATATGGGTCGCAAAGAAGAGAAACAATGATGAGAGACTCTGCACTGGAGTTATAGTCTTAATCTATCTGAGTATTCTTAGATTTCATTGTAGATTATTTGTTTAAAATTCTATTTTCTGTAATACTTTGACATTTTTATCTCAGGTGTGAGGCATGGTGTAGTAACTGAACTGATTATTTTTCTATTGAGGTGCTGGGGAGTTTAATATGCACAGGAATATTTTGTTGAAGTTAAATTAGTGGGTCTTATGACAGTATTTTAATTGTTCCAGCTGCTATCCTTCAGGAGAAACAATACGGTTTCCCTATTGAACTTGGTAGTACTTCTGGCTATTTATTTATTTATTTTTGTTTATTGGGAAAGTCCAACTGGGACATAATCCTTTTTCAGTAGCGGATCAGGGAGAAAAGCTCAACATTAAACAGCAGTTTTGATATATACATAATATACAGTTACATGATATTAGATGTATATATACATATAAATATGTATATATATAGAGATAGCTAGACAGATTTGTGTGTGTCCGTGTGTGTGTGTGTGTCTGTATGTGTGTGTGTGTGTGTGTGTGTGTGTGTGTGTGTGTGTGTGTGTGTGTGTGTGTGTGTGTGTGTGTGTGTGTGTGTGTGTAAAGGCTTTACAATAGCTTACATATATCTTTATATTCAGAGCAATATGCATAGCTTGCATGGGTATATACAGTATTGATCATTCATTAGTAATAGATACATGCAGAAAGTGAGAAGTAACATTGCAAAATATATTGCAATATTACCTGCTTCAGTATTTTACATTGGATGTTTTTTGTATTTTGCTATGTTTCTGTATGGCAAAGTCAGGACTGGTTTATAATCACTAAGTATGCCAGATATAATTCCTGTTTGGGCCATTTTACTGGGATCTGTACTTAGTGTCCAGTCCAAAATGTTTTCTTTTTCAGTAACTTAATTACTTAAGAACTTAAGTACTTAAGGGTTATAATTATTAGCTATGTTAATCAATATATACTGATAGCAGGGCTAAAATGAGTACACTTAGGCCAATCAATGTTAAGATCATCTAGAAGTATCATTTCTAGTAATAAATTTCTAGTTATCCAGGATTATCTGCCATTAGAGAATGATTTGCCTGTACTAGAAGATCTATGTAATACTGATATACATATAGAGTTTTAAAGATAATTTTAAGGGCAGTTACAAGGATTACAGTTCTGTTGGTGTTTGGTATTTGTGTAGGATGCAATGCAAGGTTAATGGGCTTTTGAATATATAGTGGCTATGTCACCAGCTCTTATACTAGTATGATCATTAAGAATTATGTCATAGTCAACAGGCAGTATTTTATCATCTTGTGTATGTATGATTCAAGCCTGGTTTCTGTTGTGATTATGTTGGGCGTAGACTGATACCCAGCTGTGCAAGTCTGTTATTTTATTTCACATAATATGGTCATTTATATAACATTATATGATAATAATTATACTTGAGGTTATGTCATCAGACCAAAGATTTATGTTCTGGACATTCGGGTGAAGAAGTATTCTAAAAAGTCATCTGATCACTACTTAGTAAGAAGAGTCATGTGGTTCACACAGTAAGTCTGAAAACCCAATTTACCTAAACATAAAGCATGGGTGTCCTGGGAATGGTTAATACATGCTTATGTTTACATAATTTCATCTCCCACCACCAGAAGATCGTCTTTCTCTTATATAAAGAAAGAGATCAGTCCTGTGGAATCCATATAGTACACTAGCCAAGACCTCAGCAGCCAAGGTGGTGACAAGGATTTGCAGCTGAAGGAGGACTTGTGGTCACTGTGAAAAACCTTAGACTAGCTGCTAGATACCCATGGTATGGAAAGCTGGCAAGTCCAATAAAGGGTCTTTTTACAGGCCGGGAATCTAGCAGAAGTGAAGCCCTGACTGTGAGAGCAGTTTAGAAGACCATGGAAAATGACTTTCATATGGCCTCAGGAAGTTACTGCAAACCATTGCAGCCAATGCAGCAAAGTGTTTTTAAAGATCAGTCTTGCATTAAATGCATTATTAATATATCTACTATTACTTTTAATGCTTTGTAACCAGTTTTATAAATGTTTGTAAGATTTAACAGTACAATGTTTATAAAAGGGTACTGTTACTGTACAAGCTAAATGATATTTGAAAATGTATCTGAGCCTTTGGCCCAAGTTATGAATGAAACAGGCTCATCCACTTTTCCAGGCATCTTGTTAACAAGCAAACACATAAATATATTTGGAGAGTGGAACATTACACAGTTTGTTCGAGGAGAGAAATGAATCCCTTCACAGAGGGTATGGTTGGAATGTAGAAGAAACACTTTGAAGAATTGGCATGCCCTTCTTTGCAGGAGCAGTGTTAGAAACAGTGGTGGAAAAGCTTTGATTTCTGTAGGCCATCTTGCTCATGAGAAAAGATATTTCTTTTGTGGAAAAAAGTTGTATGAATTGATGACATCTGTCTTAAAAAGGAGGCATTTAATATTGTTGGGGTATCAAAGTTAATATTTTTATGTTTTTTTTTCATTCTATTATATTATAGACTTGGGTGGTTGTATTTATTTTTAGAAACAAAGACAGCTTATTTTCCCATTGAAAAGTATCATGTCCCTAAACTCCTTGCTAAAATCTACATAGCTCTATTGGAAAAAGACATCATCCACATTTGATTCAGGAGGGGCAATATGGAGCCTGTCCTGACAGTGGAAAAACAAATCAGCTTTTATTTTTCTTTGAACTATTTCAGAGGCTATGTAAGTTTTCTTTTATGGTCTGCTTATGTTTTCTGGACCTGGTGAAGATCTTTTCATTTATTGTAAACAATCTGAGGAAAATCATTCAGTTTGCCTTTAAGCTTCTGAGCAAACGTCAAATTCCAAATTTGTTTGACAGTCCTACAGACCAAAGTTGCTTTTCTGTTATAAAGTATAACCATAGCCATATTTTTACTTGGCAGAGTGTGTACTCTCCTCCTTTGTGTCGTGGTGCTTGTTGATTATCTGCCCAAAATAGGGCTTATTTTAATAATTCTTCCCATAATGATTTCCTCTTTTGTCTCATTTAATAAACTACATGGATAACCCCTGTTTAAGAACATGTCTAGAACTTTTGGCCAGATATATTAATACTTACACTAAGTGTACAAGATATGTATTCAAGAACATCCCTACAACATTTTTTGTGCTTTCTAGTCACTCAGAAAGATTACACTGAGTGTACATGTAGTCTGCACTTTGTGGTAACATATGAATCCCTGTCGAAATTTATTGCTGCAAGAAAATCAGTTAGAAAACTGAAATTAGGAGGAAGAAGATGTGAGTTATGCCTGTGTTTTCTGTTCATTCAGAGTAGTGTACACTTAGTGTAGGTGTTATTGAATCTCTGGATTTGTTTAATTCACCTATCAACACAGTGTCATCATTAATAAGTCTAGCCAAGAGTACTATTTGCTCTTTGACTATGCTTCGCTTTTAATGATGGGGTGACAGGCATCAAAGTGTAAACAGGAATTTGGGAACTTCTCGTTGTAGAAAATACTGGATGTAAATCATAGATTAGTGCAGTCTTTCCCTATGGAAATATCCAAGTAGTCAAACTTATGCAAACTGTACTGGTGAGTAAACTTCAAATAATGTGTGGTATTGTTTACATTTATTTAACATTTATTTACTGGGAAAGTCCGACTGGTCACAGGTCCATTTTCAGCAGAAGCCCAGGGAGAAAATCTCCAACAATATGAAAAACAAACATTAGACCACAAGAAGATTACAGAGTAGAGGTCAACAACGAAAGTACACATTGCAAATATAAATAACCGAAAGAGATTACACCTTAACAATTTTAACAAAATTTGTACATCAAAGGGTATATGGTATACAAACTACACTAGCTTATATAAATAATAAATACAAATAATTAATAAAAAGTAAAAGTTACATCACACCTTCTTTCCAAAAAATAAGAGTACTATCCAAGAACCTGTAATATGCATAGAAAACAACCACAGACTTCAGGGCTGAATACATCATTTTCTCCCAGGCTGCTAAAATTGAATACTTATTAATTTAACCAGATTGCTCTCTGTGTTGGTTGCATCAGCTCCAGCCGTTCCATAATCAAAACCTTTGTTATGCTGCATATTGATTTATCAATATCTTTTTAAGATATTCTGAGCTGCAAATAGTTGCAGATGTATTACTTCATTTCTGAAGGCAGTAATACTTTTAGTTTGTTAATTCAGTGAAAAGTTTCAAATGATGTTTGCTGGCAGCTATATCCAATCATACCTCTCAATTGTCCAGACTTTTGTACCATATCTTTGTTGTATTCCTCATAAAATGAGTGGTTTTCAGTAAAAAACATTGAGGACTTAAGTCACTAAATAATGTCAAACATTTAAGTTTCAGACCTCACATTTTGCAGAAAATGCATACTAATGGATAACCTAGCATTCCAGCAACTTTCTAAATTTATTCGAGCAATATTTAAAATTTGTCCTGATATTGGGCGTTTGTTTCTCCATTAGTTTTACCTTTGTCCATATCTCTTACATTAAGAGTTTGAGAGGTACGTATCCAATAGCCATGCTATCCTGAGTCAATAATTTAGAGTATAAGAATCACTTTAGTTTCTGGATCACTTAATGAGTGAGTTATGATAGGTAATTAGCAATATTCAAGTAAGCACAAATTGTTGATGATGCATTCTTCAGTAGGAGTTAAAGAATGCTAACAGCACTAAAAGCAGTAGATAACATTATTATCTATTATGTTCTGTTATGTGCATTATTGTATCAATAGAAACTCCACACTATCACTGAAGTCTGCATTTGTATTTTTTAGCACACTCACTCACTCCTGACCTGTACTTCCACTGCCTAAAATAGCCAGAACTAATAGTTATGTATTAATTATGTATTTATTGACATTTGATTACTGTTAAAGTCTGACTGGGTAGAAGCCCATTTTCAGCAGAGGCCCTGGGGAGAAAAGCTCCTAATTATTGCAAAACATTTTAAGAACAATAAATGTACAATCTTCAAAAATAAAACAAACCCATCTTCAGTTTAAATAATTATAACTTATAACAAATTGCACATACTTTAAAAACATTGGTTAAGAATCAATACAAGGTTTATGATCATTTAATATTTAGAGAATTTTTAGACAGTTTGTAGAGAAATTAAAGGTAAGTTAATCTAATATAAATAGGAATTGCAATATGAAGTGAGGGAAAAACAGGCTTATGATATATTTAGAGAGTAAGTCAGGGAAGATAATTAGATAGCAGAGGAAATAACTGAAGATGGGCGAGTAAGGAGGTATAAGGAATGAAAACTTATCTGTTTACGTTTAAGGATATAGTTTACCCTCATTTTGAGCAAGAACAGAGACAGATTTTAGCTAGGAATTCTATCAGAATGGTTTTGAAAGATGGGAGGAAAGGTATAGACCTGATGGATTCAAGTAAGTAGTTCCAGACTTAGCAATCTTGTACAAATACAGATAATGCCCAGCAGATTTGTTAGGTTTGTAGACAGAAATGAGGTTTTGGTCACTGCACTGCAATGACCAAACTGGAACATATATATTTGTGTAGAATGTTTTTAGTGCTGGATAGACAGATGGATGCTGGATAATTTTATAGATGGTAATACGTTGTGTATATTTTAGTTGATGTGCTAGTTCTAACCAGTTAAGGCTTTTCAGTGCTATACAGTGGTGGGTTCTAAAAAAGGTATTTGCTGAAAATTTAGTAAGTTTAGCGACTTTGTTTTAGCATTATTTAAATTTTAATTTTTGTGAAGCCTGGAGGTTAGTAAGGATGGGAACACCATAAAGAAGGGGGGGGGGGGGAGATGAAGTGGCAAGTGTAGTTTTACTTGCATCGGTGAGAACGTTTTTGGCTCTGTAAAGTATCCCTAGTTTTTGATGAGTTTTTCTTATGCAATTTTGCATATGCAGGTCGAATGTAAGATTATCATCAACTATTGCCCCTAATAGTTTGCTATGAGAAGTGACTTCAATGGCTGTATTATCAAGAGAGAGGACCTTACATTTTGTTTTTTGTTTTTTTTTAAGAGACAGGGATTTGGTGAAAAGTAGTAGTTTGGTCTTTTTTGGGGTTGTGCATGAGTTGTAAGTTATGAAGCCATGTTTTTCTAGCTGTTAAAGCTTCCTGAGTAATTTTTTTGGAGGTATACAATGCTGTCAGATGGGCAAATGAGAGTAGAATCATCTGCATATTATATTAGAGTGGCTTCTTGTGTGGAAGTATAGAGGGTATTGCTGAAAACATTAAAGAAGAAGGAACCAAGGCTAGATCCTTGTGGTACACTTGTGGTGACTGGGAGGTAAGGAGAGAGTGTGGTGTGCCATATTACTGACTGATACCTATTGGACAGGTAGTTTTTGAACCACAGAAGGGTGGGCTGGAAGAGTCTAATGAGGACAGTGAAGTAGTAGTTTCCTGTGACAAACTGTGTCAAAGGCTTTAGATAAATCTAGAAGTAAGGCAGAAAGTAATTTGCCATTATGTCTAGCTTTATTGACAGTATCTTTAAAGGTTTGAAGGGCAGTGCAAGTAATATGGAAAGAATGGAAGCCATGTTGTGTAGTGGATAGAATTTCTTCCTGCAGGAGATAGTCTAGCGATTGTTTTTTAATACATTGTCAAGTATTTTGATGAGGGGAGATAAGATTGTTATAGTTCTAAAGTTATTAATGTATTTTGTGCAGAGGGATAATGTGTGACTTTTTCCAGAGAGAGGGAATGTGGGATTCCAGGATTGATCTATTTATAAGGATTGAGACAGGGTAGGCAATTGGCTGCTATTTTTAGGTACTTGCTTGGAAGAGCATCAGCTATAGAAGAGCACCATTTAAGTTTGTTTAAGAGTAGTTTTATATAAGATGTGGGCACAGGTTTGAAGGTGAAAGTGGATGTGGTGATATATGATTGTTGGGCAGGGCTGGGATTAGCTGTTGAGGAATCCTTGGTTAGAGATCCTATGCAATCTATAAAATAAGAGTTGAACTGTGTTGTAGTTTCTAGTGGTGGGTTATTGTGATAGGGGTATGGGTTGAATTTTTGGCCGGGATGTACTATTTCTTTAATGGATCCCAACTAAGGCTATTACTTAGTTGTGTGAAACCATATAATAATAATAATAATAATAATAATAATAATAATAACAACCATTCCCTACCACACCTATAGCCAGTCTGTGATCTTGTCACTTAAAAACAAAATTTCAAGTGTGGAAATGAAATACAGATGTACAGATATGGTGTTAAAGTTCTGTGGTTGAGCATCTATAAAAGGCACATTGAAAACTGTACTATTTACATTGAAGAAAATACACTTTTTTTTAAATGGTAACCTAAAAAATCACCATAGACATATATTACACAAGCTGAATTAAACAAAACAATACTGCAATGAACAGCTTCTTAGAATGAATTTATTCGAATGTATAGCACTTTTGTTCATCGCACTTTTAATAAATTCATAAAAATTGTTAAACGTACTCAACTTCATTAACCTATACAATGTCATACTAATCAGATGACCAAATTTGAACCAGTCAAATAACATTCAATTAAAACATCAAGTTAAAATATCCTTTTAAAATATTAAAAAGCATACTATAATACTATTTTAATGAAAATATCAAAAATATTGTGCTAATCCAAAATTATCTAATTCACCCTTTCCAATTTTACTGCACTAAAACATAAAACACTATTACTGAAAATAAATTCATTAAAACATGGTGCACATGAAACATTTAATAAAAGTAACAACTGTCAGTTCAAGGTTGGTGCAGAAAACAAAAGCACTAAACTTTTGAATAAACTTACTCCAAGAATGTTACTTGTTGCAGTGTTTTTTTTTTCTTTAAATACCCAAGCTTGTACATCAGAAGCAGACACAGTGCAGCCCTTTGCTTTACATTTCATGCACTCACAGCTCTCTTCATGAGTAAGTTATACTTAGGTCACTGTATACTTAGCCTTTTTAAGTGCAGGTTAATCCAAAAAGTATACTGTACCATAGAAAATGTGATGACTTTAAATACTTAAAATTCACATACTCCTCCAAAAAAAGAAAACATAAGTGACTTATCTGGCTATCCTGAAAGATTCACATAAGCACTCCGGCTTCACAAATTATTAATTTGTTATCAGGTTGCTGAATTTGTAGAA
>NC_056747.1:592804475-592954475 GCF_019279795.1 Protopterus annectens | reverse complement strand
ATTTTATTATATGGCTAGCTGTGTTATATTGGGGATTTGCAGTTAAGGTTGGTAGCTGCTGTAATTTTATTATATGGCTAGCTGTGTTATATTGGGGATTTGCAGTTAAGGTTGGTAACTGCTGTAATTTTATTATATGGCTAGCTGTGTTATATTGGGGATTTGCAGTTAAAGTTGGTAACTGCTGTAATTTTATTATCTGACTAGCTGTGTTATATTGGGGATTTGCAGTTAAGGTTGGTAACTGCTGTAATTTTATTATACGGCTAGCTGTGTTATATTGGGGATTTGCAGTTAAGGTTGGTAGCTGCTGTAATTTTATTATACGGCTAGCTGTGTTATATTGGGGATTTGCAGTTAAGGTTGGTAGCTGCTGTAATTTTATTATATGGCTAGCTGTGTTATATTGGGGATTTGCAGTTAAGGTTGGTAGCTGCTGTAATTTTATTATATGGCTAGCTGTGTTATATTGGGGATTTGCAGTTAAGGTTGGTAACTGCTGTAATTTTATTATATGGCTAGCTGTGTTATATTGGGGATTTGCAGTTAAGGTTGGTAGCTGCTGTAATTTTATTATACGGCTAGCTGTGTTATATTGGGGATTTGCAGTTAAGGTTGGTAGCTGCTGTAATTTTATTATATGGCTAGCTGTGTTATATTGGGGATTTGCAGTTAAGGTTGGTAGCTGCTGTAATTTTATTATATGGCTAGCTGTGTTATATTGGGGATTTGCAGTTAAGGTTGGTAACTGCTGTAATTTTATTATACGGCTAGCTGTGTTATATTGGGGATTTGCAGTTAAGGTTGGTAGCTGCTGTAATTTTATTATACGGCTAGCTGTGTTATATTGGGGATTTGCAGTTAAGGTTGGTAACTGCTGTAATTTTATTATATGGCTAGCTGTGTTATATTGGGGATTTGCAGTTAAGGTTGGTAACTGCTGTAATTTTATTATACGGCTAGCTGTGTTATATTGGGGATTTGCAGTTAAGGTTGGTAGCTGCTGTAATTTTATTATATGGCTAGCTGTGTTATATTGGGGATTTGCAGTTAAGGTTGGTAGCTGCTGTGATTTTATTATACGGCTAGCTGTGTTATATTGGGGATTTGCAGTTAAGGTTGGTAACTGCTGTAATTTTATTATACGGCTAGCTGTGTTATATTGGGGATTTGCAGTTAAGGTTGGTAGCTGCTGTAATTTTATTATATGGCTAGCTGTGTTATATTGGGGATTTGCAGTTAAGGTTGGTAGCTGCTGTAATTTTATTATCTGACTAGCTGTGTTATATTGGGGATTTGCAGTTAAGGTTGGTAGCTGCTGTAATTTTATTATATGGCTAACTGTGTTATATTGGGGATTTGCAGTTAAAGTTGGTAACTGCTGTAATTTTATTATACGGCTAGCTGTGTTATATTGGGGATTTGCAGTTAAGGTTGGTAGCTGCTGTAATTTTATTATATGGCTAGCTGTGTTATATTGGGGATTTGCAGTTAAGGTTGGTAGCTGCTGTAATTTTATTATATGGCTAGCTGTGTTATATTGGGGATTTGCAGTTAAGGTTGGTAGCTGCTGTAATTTTATTATATGGCTAACTGTGTTATATTGGGGATTTGCAGTTAAGGTTGGTAGCTGCTGTAATTTTATTATATGGCTAGCTGTGTTATATTGGGGATTTGCAGTTAAGGTTGGTAGCTGCTGTAATTTTATTATATGGCTAGCTGTGTTATATTGGGGATTTGCAGTTAAGGTTGGTAGCTGCTGTAATTTTATTATATGGCTAGCTGTGTTATATTGGGGATTTGCAGTTAAGGTTGGTAGCTGCTGTAATTTTATTATATGGCTAGCTGTGTTATATTGGGGATTTGCAGTTAAGGTTGGTAGCTGCTGTAATTTTATTATATGGCTAACTGTGTTATATTGGGGATTTGCAGTTAAAGTTGGTAACTGCTGTAATTTTATTATACGGCTAGCTGTGTTATATTGGGGATTTGCAGTTAAGGTTGGTAGCTGCTGTGATTTTATTATATGGCCAGATGTGTTATACTGGGTATTTGCAGTTAAGGTTGGTAGCTGCTGTTGTTTTATTATATGGCTAGCTGTGTTATATTGGGGATTTGCAGTTAAGGTTGGTAGCTGCTGTAATTTTATTATATGGTCAGCTGTGCTATATTGGGGATTTGCAGTTAAGGTTGGCAGCTGCTGTGATTTTATTATATGGCAAGCTGTGTTATATCACGGATTTGCAGTTAAGGTTGGTAGCTGCTGTAATTTTATTATATGGCCAGCTGTGTTATATTAGGTATTTGCAGTTAAGGTAGGTAGCTCCTGTGATTTTATTGTGCAGCCATAGCCGGCCTTAGGCATAAGCCAGCTATGTGGCCGCCTAGGGTGCTGGTCTAGCAGGGGCACTTTTTCAATATTTATTTGGTGTAGGTAGACCAGGATGGGGGCACTGGGTGGTGTGGTGGGGTCGCCATGGAGCCCTTTTGCCTAGGGCACCAGTTGACCTAAGGCTGCTACTGTGTACAGCTAACTGTGTTTTGTTGGGTATTAGTAACTGCTGTGATTTTATTATACAGCTAACTGTGTTATATTGGGGATTTGCAGTTAAGGTTGGTAGCTGCTATGATTTTGTTATACGGTCAGCTATGTTATATCAGAGCTTTATAGTTAAGGTTGGCAGCTGCTGTGATTTTATTATATGGCTACCTGTGTTATATTGGGGATTTGCAGTTAAAGTTGGTAACTGTTGTAATTTTATTATATGACTAGCTGTGTTATATTGGGTATTTGCAGTTAAGGTTGGTAGCTGCTGAACTTTTATTATACGGCTAGCTGTTTTATATTGGGGCTTTGCAGGTAAGGTTCGTAGCTGCTGTGATTTTATTATATGGCAAGATTGCAGTTATGTTTGGCAGCTGCTGTGATTGTATTATACGGCAAGCTGTGTTATATTGGGGATTTGCAGCTAAGGTTGGTAACTGTTGTGATTTTATTATATGGCAAGCTGTGTTATATCAGGGATTTGCAGTTAAGTTTGGCAGCTGCTGTGATTTTATTATATGGATAACTGTGTTATATTAGGGATTTGCAGTTAAAGTTGGTAACTGCTGTGATTTTATTATATGGCTAGCTGTATTATATTGGGTATCTGCAGTTAAGGTTAGTAGCTGCTGTGATTTTATTATACAGCTAGCTGTGTTATATTGGGGATTTGCAGTTAAAGTTGGAACCTGCTGTACTTTTATTATATGGCTAGCTGTGTTATATTGGGGATTTGCAGTTAAGGTTGCTAGCTGCTATACTTTTATTACACAGCTAGCTGTGTTTTATTGGGGATTTGCAGTTAAGATTGAAAGCTGCTGTTCGTTTATTATACGGCTAGCTGTGTTATATTGGGGATTTGTAGTTAAAGTTGGCAGCTGCTGTGATTTTATTATATGGCAAGCTGTGTTATATCACGGATTTGCAGTAAAGGTTGGCAGCTGCTGTGATTTTATTATACAGCTAGCTGTGTTATATTGGGAATTTGCAGTTAAAGTTGGTAACTGCTGTGATTTTATTATACGGCTAGCAGTATTACATTGGAAATTTGCAGTTAAGGTTGGTAGCTGCTGTGATTTTATTATACAGCTAGCTGTTATATTGGGGATTTGCAGTTAAGGTTGGTAGCTGCAGTACTTTTATTATACAGCTAGCTGTGTTGTATTGGGGATTTGTAGTTAAGGT
This sequence comes from Protopterus annectens, assembly GCF_019279795.1. NCBI lineage: Eukaryota > Metazoa > Chordata > Ceratodontiformes > Protopteridae > Protopterus > Protopterus annectens. The sequence continues at coordinate 592,950,745 of NC_056747.1, read as the reverse complement.
TGGCAGCTGCTGTGAATTTATTATACTGCAAACTGTGTTATACTGAGCATTTGCAGTTAAGGTTGGAAGCTGCTGTGATTTTATTATATAGCAATCTGTGTTATATCAGGGATTTGCAGTTAAGGTTGGCAGCTGCTGTGATTTTATTATATGGCTAGCTGTGTTATATTGGGGATTTGCAGTTAAGGTTGGTAGCTGCTGTGATTTTATTATATAGCAATCTGTGTTATATCAGGGATTTGCAGTTAAGGTTGGCAGCTGCTGTGATTTTATTATATGGCTAGCTGTGTTATATTGGGGATTTGCAGTTAAGGTTGGTAGCTGCTGCAATTTTGTTATATGGTTAGCTGTGTTATATTGGGGAATTGCAGGCTAGCTGTGTTATATTGTGGAATTGCAGTTAAATTTGATAGCTGCTGTAATTTTATTATACGGCTAACTGTGTTATATTGGGGAATTGCAGTTAAGGTTGGTAGATGCTTTCATTTTATCTTACAGCTAGCTGTGTTATATTGGGGATTTGCAGTTAAGGTTGGTAGCTGCTGTGATTTTATTATGCGGCTAGCTGTGTTATATTGGGAATTTGCAGTTAAGGTTGGTAGCTGCTGTGATTTTATTATACAGCAAGCTGTGTTACATCAGGGATTTGCAGTTAGGTTTGGTAGCTGCTATGATTTTATTATATGGCTGTGTTATATTGAGGATTTGCAGTTAAGGTTAGTAGCTGCTGTGATTTTATTATATGGCTAGCTGTGTTATATTGGGGATTTGCAGTTAAGGTTGGTAGCTGCTGCAATTTTGTTATATGGTTAGCTGTGTTATATTGGGGAATTGCAGGCTAGCTGTGTTATATTGTGGAATTGCAGTTAAATTTGATAGCTGCTGTAATTTTATTATACGGCTAACTGTGTTATATTGGGGAATTGCAGTTAAGGTTGGTAGATGCTTTCATTTTATCTTACAGCTAGCTGTGTTATATTGGGGATTTGCAGTTAAGGTTGGTAGCTGCTGTGATTTTATTATGCGGCTAGCTGTGTTATATTGGGAATTTGCAGTTAAGGTTGGTAGCTGCTGTGATTTTATTATATGGCTAGCTGTGTTATATTGGGGATTTGCAGTTAAGGTTGGTAGCTGCTGTAATTTTATTATACAGCTTGCTATGTTATATTGTGGATTTGAAGTTAAGCTTGGTTAATTTTATTATATATCTAGCTGTGTTATATTGAGGATTTGCAGTTAAGGTTGCTAGCTGCTGTGATTTTATTATACAGCAAGCTGTGTTACATCAGGGATTTGCAGTTAGGTTTGGTAGCTGCTATGATTTTATTATATGGCTGTGTTATATTGAGGATTTGCAGTTAAAGTTTGTAACTGCTGTGATTTTATTATATGGCAAACTGTGTTATATTGGGCATTTGCAGTTAAGGTTGGCAGCTGCTGAGATTTTATTATACAGCAATCTGTGTTATATCAGGGATTTGCAGTTAAGGTTGGCAGCTGCTGTGATTTTATTATACGGCTAGCTGTGTTATATTGGGGAATTGCAGTTAAGCTTGGTAGCTGCTGTAATTGTATTATATGCCTAGCTGTGTTATATTGGGGATTTGCAGCTAAGGTAGGTAACTGCTGTGATTTTATTATATGGCAAGCTGTGTTATATCAGGGATTTGCAGTTAAGTTTGGCAGCTGCTGTGATTTTATTATATGGCTAACTGTGTTATATTAGGGATTTGCAGTTAAAGTTGGTAACTGCTGTGATTTTATTATATGGCTAGCTGTATTATATTGGGTATCTGCAGTTAAGGTTAGTAGCTGCTGTGATTTTATTATACAGCTAGCTGTGTTATATTGGGGATTTGCAGTTAAAGTTGGAACCTGCTGTACTTTTATTATATGGCTAGCTGTGTTATATTGGGGATTTGCAGTTAAGGTTGCTAGCTGCTATACTTTTATTATACAGCTAGCTGTGTTTTATTGGGAATTTGCAGTTAAGGTTGGCAGCTGCTGTGATTTTATTATACGGCAAGCTGTGTTATATTGGGGATTTGCAGTTAAGGTTGGCAGCTGCTGTGATTTTATTGTATGGCAAGCTGTATTATATTGGGAAATTTCAGGTAGCTGTGTTATATTGGGGAATTGCAGTTAAGGTTGATAGCTGCTGTAATTTTATTATACGGCTAGCTCTGTTATATTGGGGAATTGTAGTTAAGTTTGATAGCTGCTGTAATTTTATTATATGGCTAGCTGTGTTATATAGGGAAATTGCAGTTAAGGTTAGTAGCTGCTGTCATTTTATCATACAGATAGCTATTTTATATTGGGGATTTGCAGTTAAGGTTGGTAGCTGCTGTGATTTTATTATACGGCTAGCTGTGTTATATTGGGGATTTGCAGTTCAGGTTGGTAGCTGCTGTGATTTTATTATACTGCTAGCTGTGTTATATTGGGGATTTGTAGTTAAGGTTGGTAGCTGCTGCAGTTTTATTATACAGCTAGCTGTGTTATATTGGAATTTGCAGTTAAGGTTGAAATGCATGCTATTGTGTAGGATCTTTTATATTCAAGAAGAGGTGCTTTGGGCTACATGTGAATGACTGTAACTGTTATTTACAACTAGCTCACAAGTGATTCTCTAGTTTAGGGCAGTTGACAATTGCATGCTTGGTGAGGCTGTTCCAACTCTTCAAGTAATGGTTGGAGTCGCTGTCAGCTAATATGTCTCTTTGTATGCAATCTATTTACTTCCTATACAAGTTTGTTCTGTGGGCTTTGTTTCTCTCACTCTATCTCTCTCCTTTACTCTCCTTTTTTCCTTTCCTCCTGTTTTGTTATGGAATGTTTACCGACAGTTTATGTCATACGTAAATCATTCAATCAATATAGCAAGTATCTTGAACAAAAAAAGCTGAGTGGGGGAGGGTGACAGGAACATTAGAATGTTTTGTAATTGCAACAAGCATGCATAAATTTGTTCGATACTTTGCCGCTCAGTTTGATTTTTATTCAGGAAATTAACTTGAGAAGTAAAAGCACAGAACCTCTGGACAGAAAATTTAAGAGGTGGGGCATTTCTAAATGTATGGCTTCAGCATAGAAGGGTGCATCTTCTCTGTTTCATAGAAGACTGAATTGGCCACTGATGTCATCTTGTAGGAGCAGATGGATTTTAGCTAAGGAGAGTACAGCTGAAGGAATGAGCCTTCTTGGCTGCTTTTCAGTCCCAATGAGTATAATTCACAAGTCTTGAATCAATTTTCAGCAGTATTACTAGATATGGGGAGGTTATGATACACAGTAGTTATAGGGCAGAATTTCAATGTGTCATTGGATCCCATTGTAGGTAGGGTCTATATTAAATAGTCACCCGCTTAGGTTGTCGAACACCTAAACGTCGACAACTTAAAATCGTAAACGGCTGTTTACTGTAAAGGAGATTGGAACTTTTATATGGGACCTTCCCAGTGGGCAAGATCTAGGCCAAATGGCCTCTCTGCAGAATTTTATGAATGTTTCAGTGAAGTTTTATTGGGACCTCTGCTAGTGTTGTTTATGGAAATGAAGGGTGGCTAAGGTGGCTACCTCAGATATCCAGGCTGGCTACAATAATTCTGTTGCCAAATTAGAACCACATGGTTTCTTTCCATTTCTCTTGTGCAAGTGGAAACTAAGCTCTATACAAAGATATTAGTCTTACAATTAGCAGAATGTTTACTGTCACTCTTACATCCTATGCAAATTGGCTTCATAAAATTGGTGGCAGGGAGGTGTAGATGTAATTCACTTTTTTATTTATTTTATTTTACATTTGTTTACCAGTAAAGTTCAACTGGACAATTGTCCTTTTTTAGTGGAGGCCTGGGGAGAAACGCTCCATTTAATTAAGTAACAGTGGAGTACAGCACAGCAATAACTATACAACAGTGGGATTCATAAACATATTTGTACATATAATACATTGAGAGACTTCGCACATTCTTTCTTAGTACTAAATAATTAATCAGTGACAGTACAGAGTGTCAAGTTTGACATTTGAAGTGTTAAATCACGACAATTGTATTGAGTTATGGGTAATTGTTACAAGCTATTAGAAGTGGTCCTATACTGTCAAGCAAGGAGGCTTAAATGGAGAGTTAGAAGCAGGGCGCAACAAAGTAGTATGCTATGCGGGAGAGTTGTGGCTGAATATCGCACAGTTCAGATTTCAACTTTCCCCGCCAGATGCATTGTTTATGGACCAACAGAAAGCATTGACTTCACTGCAGATGGCATTTTTAAAGGCTATATTTCAGACCCATGGCTATATGGAACATTATATTGTTGTATAGGGAGGCCTTAGCCAAGATGGCCAAGCAGGGAATTCTATTTATACCTATTTCGTGATATAGATAACCCATTTTTCTAACTGCGATAATGCCCTGCATGGAGAGCATTACAAATAAATAATGGACCTTCCAGGGGTGGCAGCCCTTCCACCTTTGCTGTTAGTTCTCATAATATCCCTATATTGTCTATTGCTTTCCTCTGTTGCCTAGTCTTTCAGGCATTATTGCTTGTTTATCCATCACTGTTAATACTCAGGAATCATAGAGCTACAGTCTCATACTTTATAAGCTGCTTGATAAAAGAACAGTTGACATGATAAAATTTGTTGGATTTCTACCAAATTCAAATATGCCATTAAAAAGGACAAATAATAGATTTATATAACCTTAAAATCCAGAGCTCTGCGTTAGTAGAATACATTGCATATGTGTGTCAGCAAATACTTCCCAAGTGTCTAGATCATTATTTTGCAACTCATTATAACAAACTAGTGCATTTTGCATTTTTGTTGCTGCAGATCTGCAGTCACTGATCTATTATTAGTTCTTTATAGCACTATGAGGTTTACTGTGCATAAAAAAGCTATATAAATGCTAATTATTTTTATTCTAAATATGCATTATTTTCTGATCTGGCACTTTTTTAAATGCTCTGGCCTTGTGAAAGCAAACAAATCTAATTTTAAGGACTTTTGTGCCACACTTGATAACTCCAAGTGAATGGAATGTTTGCAAACTCATTTACATAAGCTCATCTCCTTATTAAAGAAAGGCAACATATGGATTTATGCTTGAGAGAAACACAGGGCCAAGGGAAATGCAGAAGCAAAATTAGGTAGGAAATTCTGCAAACAAATACACATATAATCATACAAACCATACTAATTTCAATTTATTTTCAATTTAAATTTGTTTATTTAAAGCCCATGCACTGCAGAATTTGTATAAATTAATTTTACTTCCAGCCCAGAGGAAATATCTTTAAAAGTTACAGAAGAATTGGAAGAAAAACAAATATTACACTGCAATGCTTACATGAATTTGTTGGTTATTTACTATATTAATTATTTAAATCTCAAGATTTGCACGCCAAATGAGTTTGGATATGTAATAAATTATACCTATACTTTGAATTACAATGAACAAAAAGCGTGTATAAATGCAGATCATCTTATGTTTCCAAAATCTGTAACATATCAAGTCATAATGTTAAAAGTATCAGAAACAAAAAACATATGCTCATAGGCAAATATTAGGCTATCAGTCTGCAAATTATTACAAGCCTAGCCAATAACCATAGGTCAGAATCAAACCTGTACCTTGTATCTCTTAGATGAAGACCTTAACCATTATGCCTTTCCCTCCCACAAATATTTGTTATGGATTATTTGAATGTACAACTATAGGCAGATCAAATTGCCATACATTTGACAAACATGGGTGTACCTGTATGCTGACACACACGCGCACATACACACACACACACACACACACACACACACACACACACACACACACACACACACACACACACAAAGGCACACATGCAGGCATACACACACGCAAACATACACGTGTACACACACAAGTATGTATTGAAACAGTGTAGCAATTGTTGCAAAATGGAGTACTGTACCATAAAAGAATGTATGTATTATTGATGTAGATATTATCTGGGATACAGGAACAATCTCCACTTATGCAAACTGGCATGATGGAGAGAATTTCTGATTCAGAGACAAGGTAAAGCTACATTGAGAGGCATCTCATTAGTAGCTAATTACTATGTTTCTGAGTCAAATACTGTACTGTCAGATTCTCCCTATCAGCACACAGATTGCAGTAGCACAGGAATCCCAAACAAGCATGTGCATGTACAGGCGCACACACACACACACACACACACACACACGCACATGCACACACATGCATGCACACACACACACGCACACACACACACACACACACACACACACACGCACATGCACACACACGCACGCACACACACACACACACACACACACACACACACACACATATCCATGCAGCATATGCATGCCCCTTCAGATATGTGCACACATACACATCTCTTAAAATTTTGCATTATATACTTGTCATTGTGGTGCGGGCTATAATCAATCTTATTGGGTGAATTGGTGGTTGCCATAAAAAGACAGGGTCCACTTCCTCTATTAAAAAAAAACTAGAACGATTCTCACAGATGAGTGCTAGTATTGCCCTTTTTAACAGAACTGAAGCACGGCAGAATAAATTGTACAAATGCTTGCTAGAAATGTAGGAAGCAGTTTGCAGCAGTTTAAAGGGAGAGGGGGTGTTTTCTTCAAGTCCTAGGAGCTTTTTCTTCTACTCATCTTAAAGCTGAAGTGGGGGTTGCAAGTAGGGGAAATGGCACTAGATTTAAGAATAGGTAGCTGCACCTCTGGCTGAACATTTTCTTTCCTGAGGAATCATGAATATCAATGGGAAGGGTAGCTGGGAGGAGGTGGGGTAAAGATCTCCTAGTGGAGGAGAAATGCCAATAGTTATTACCCCAGAAGAGCAGCTGGTTAGTATGCACATGTGGTGCTGTGCCTAGTCTTCAGTTACTATCTCTCATCTGGCTGGGTCACCCTCTAAAAAGGCTCAGGGAGCGGTAACCAGTGGCAAGGCTGTTGTGAATGTCCTTTGAAAAAGGTTGTGGTCTGTGGCCTTTAAAAAGGCCTATTAGAGGATAGCCTTTAAATTGGTACTTTGAGGAACAGCCTTTAAAAAGGCTGTGGGGTCCCTTTGACAAGCTCTGGAAATAACCTATCACAATATTAAGTAGTCACCAAAAAGGCTTCCTCAACAAACCCTCTGTCCAGCCATAAGAAAGGCTTATTGAGGCAAGCCTTAAAAAAGTCTGTTGTGGAAAGCCTTAAAAACGGGTATCTTAAGAAGCCTTTATAAAGGCTAAAGAGACCCTTGGTTACAGCCTTAGGAAAAGCACAATCTTTTGTGTAGCCTTTGGAAAGGCTTGAATTCCAGCCAAAGCTCAGAAACCAGTTGATAGCACACAAAAAACATAAACAAATACAGGCCTAACCTAAAAATCACTCAGACACCGATCTTCAAGAGTTAACATTTATTCCAGCCCTCAAACCACAGTTACAGACATGCAGATCTCTGCCTTCTTATGACATATTCAGTAAAACATAGGTAAAATGTTGGAATAATGGAAATACAGGGTTGTCTACCAAACTGATGTCCATAAACATTAGGGAGTCTACCAAAATTCCCAATTAATAAAACAAAACAGTGAGTAAAAAGGTCACACATGATAACCACTTGGTGAAAAACATAATTTTTTGTAAAGTTAGAACTTTTAATGTGTAGTACCTAAAACCTCTTGTGTCCGAGGCATCATGGGAAATATGTAAATTACCCCTTAAGGATATTACGTGTTTCAGCTACCACTCAATCCAAAGTTAGTTTGGAAAAGAGATCTGAACCATGTCAATGCAAACTCTATAGAATGTTGTTGCTGAAAACCTTTGTTAAAAAACTACATACAAAATTCATGTTGAAAAAAACGTGTGTGTGTGTGTGTGTGTGTGTGTGTGTGTGTGTGTGTGTGTGTGTGTGTGTGTGTGTATGCAATTATAATTGTTGTGGTTGTTTGGGTATGTTTTGGAAGCATTAGTTTTTAAAGGCTGATGTGTATATAGAAGTTTTGTTTATTTCTGGTGAGGGGCAGTCTTAAAGATCAATGTAGTGTGATATATTTCTACTGTCATGGCTTTCTCAGGGTACTTTCCGTTTACAGATAGAAAATGTTTGAGGATAGTTTGCACTTTTTTGTATGGAAATGTGCACAATTTAATGCTGTTTTCAAGAAGTTAAGATATACTGTTTGGATATTTCTTTCTAGTGTTAGTTCTTGCAAGTCAATGTGCATGTGGTATAACTCTTTATCTTTTGAGGGGGAATGTTCATAGGTAACATAGTGCATTCATTATTCTAGTAGGTACATGTCAACTTGCCATATCTGTTTGAAGATAGTTTCCATTTACAGTTGTAAATGTGTGCATTTTATTTCTTATGCTGTCTTTAATAATGTTAAAATGTCCTGCTTTACTTATAATGTGAATATGGTCTTACTGCTTTACTTTGGCCTGTTAATTGCATCATTGTGCTGGGTAAATTACTGTTAAAGGTTTATTCTTATTTCTCTAAATTGTTATGTTTGGAGGTAAAATGGGTCCATTGGGTCTGCTGTGCATTATAGTTTATTTTAGCTGCTTTTGCAAGAAGTACTTTTAAAAGGTAAAATGATTGCTTACTTTTTTTTTTTTTTTTTTTTTTATGGATGCATGTTCAGAAGTTAATGCTGTGCATTTGGGGTTGTGCTAAAACATGTCATCGTTTCAGACTAGTTTGCATTTATAAGTAGCAAAGTTTGTATTTTGTTTTTAGTGATGTCTTTAATAAATTTACAATGTACTACTTACATTATAATGCGATTACTGATTATGGCCAGTGCTGCTGTTGGGCCTGTTCATTAATAGATTATCGTGCTATGTAAATTACTGATACTTGTTTATTTCTTTTTTCTTAACTGCTGTGTTCAAAAGGAATATCGGGTCTATGGTGTCTGCTGTGCATTCTCATTCATTTTAGAGTGGCTTTTTGGTACAGTGAAAATGTGTTTAACTTTATTTTCTGGAGGGGTAGGGGGCATGTTCAGTGGTAAAAATAATGCATTTGGTTTTCTACAAGCTGTATTAATGTCAAGATTTCAATGGACAAAATGCCAACCTACATTATGTCATTTATTATTTTACCTTTTTAAATGGTTTATAATGTTAATTCTCTTCAGCTCCATTCCTCAGGTCTTTCATATGCCAATGTTTTGACAGTTTTTAGGTGCCAATGTTTCTCAAGCCAGTTCTTTTGCATGCCAGTGTTTCTAGCCAGATCTTTCATGTGCCAGTGTCTGTAGCCAAATCTTTCACATACCAGTGTTTGTAATCAGATCTTTCATGTGCCAGTGTTTGTAGCCAGATCTTTCAAGTGACAGTGTTTGTATCCATCCATCTAAAGCCCCTTTTACCCATTTTTGCTCATGGGGTCATTGGGACATCATTTAACAGTGGCAATCATCTAGAGCCAAGACCAGTTCTTTCTCAGGTCTTCAGTGAATCTATATCAAAGAACAACATTAGAAACTGCTTCATGTTTCATGCCAATGTTTTTAAGATCATTATCAGGTCTTTTTCAAATCAATTATTACGCATACTAGTGTTTCTAGCCAGTTCTTTCATGTGCCAGTGTTTCTAGCCAGTTCATTCATGAGCCCGTATGTTATTGCACCTTACTAACACAGTTTTACTAAATATGTTGCATATCAGGTAAGTACAGATTTAAGAATGAAGAGAGCAGCAGCTTCATCACAGTCAACCACCAACAAGGGAATGTGCAAGTGGCAGGATGTTTGGAAAATGGAATTCGACTGGATTGAGAGATGCAGTGATGTTAAAGCATTCTGCAGGTACTGCAAGAAAGAATTTCTAGTGATCCACAGTGGAAGAAACGATGTCGCACAACATGAGGCAACTGAAAAAGATAAGACTGCTATTCTTCAAGCAAAATCCAGTCACCTAATGGCAAAGCGGGGAAGGAACACAAACCTTGAGGGACCAGAACTTAGGATCATTGCTGCAGAAGCTTCAGAGGTGCTCCATGCTGTTAAACACAAGTTTCCTATAACAGTTTGGATTGTACAGTAAAGTTGGCCAGCCAGTTGTACGGTGACTCAGACATTGCAAAAAAAACAATCTTGTGGAAGAACCAAGGCTGAAGCCATTGTCAAAAATGTTTTGGGACAGCACTCATTGGAATGCCTCCTGCACGACCTTCAAAAAGTAGGCACTTCATTTGCAATTTCACTGGATGCTTTCAACAAGGGTAGCATAAAATTATTTCCACTTGTCATGAGGTATTTTTCTAAAGAAGAAGGGGTGGGAAATGGCCTTTTAGATTTCTATGAAGACCATGATGAATCTGCCCAGGCTATATCACAGCAGATTCCAAACATTTTGGTAAAGTACTCCTTGCCCTGGGACAGCATTTCAGCATATGGGGCTGATAATGCCCATGTGAACGATGGGAGAAATCTGGTATAGCAGATTAAAAGAAAAGTGCCCATCACTTCAGAAGGCTAACTGTGTTGCCCACATCATTCATAATGCAGCCAAAAAAGCTCCAGCACAATAACCATATGATGTGGAAATATTTGTGATGAAACTTTTCAGCCATTTCTCAGGTTCTGCCACAAGGACCAGAGACTTTTTGTGGCATGGAATTTGAAAGTCTTTTAAGACATGTGCCAACAAGGTGGCTGTCACTACTGCCAGCCATTGAAAGAATAGTGAAAAACCTCTCAGTGCTCCAGTCCTATTTCCTCTCTCAGGGAGAAAAGGAGACCCCCCTGGCAGATATGGCAGTACTTTTCAGCTAATAAGCATGGTGAGCTCATGATGAGAATGCATTGCCTATGCTTCCCCAGTACTATTTGTACTTTCTCAGTGCTGTTCTTGTGGATTTCAATGAACATATAAGTACACTAGAAAAAAACAGCACTTACTGCCATGGAAACATTTTTGTAGTGGTCTCTCTCCAGGAAAAACTGCAGGCAAGAGCTGAAGGTACTTTCTTTGTAGGAAAACTTAGGGCACTTATGAGCACATTAGACAACACTTGAATTAACAAACTGAAAAGAGACTTCATCATGTTCTTGGAGACAGCAGTAAAGTACAGTGGTTTGATTATAGTGAAAACAATTACTTTTTTACACTGTCTAAATTATCTTTAACTGACCCATTTGCTTTCAGTGACATACTTAATGTGACCACTGCCCTGAGTCTGCAGGATGTAGATGAAGACCATCTTTTCTGGGATTATTTAGCAATTAGGCCCTTTCTCCAGCAGTTATGTACCACAAGCTTGACCCCAGGAGAAAAGTGGCTGAAAGTTTCCAGAGAAGGGACTGAGCTGACTGCACTATATCCGGTAATTCCTAGGGTATTATCTTTACCAACAGCAAATGTGTTTGCAGAAAGAGTTTTTTTTTGGTGAAATGTAAATGGACAGATGTACAAAACTGATGTAGTGTGGACTTGTTAAAAGCCAAACTAATGATGACTATAAATTACTGGATGAAATGTAGTGACTTTTATTCAAATATTATATCAAACTGAGGGGCCCTTCTTCATGCATAAAATCAAATGCAAAGAACACTTTTAAAAAAGTGATTTAGTTAGTGTACTAGTGTGCAGTATGTAGTTTTGTCTTATTCTTTGCTTTAGCTTTAATTTGCAATAAAAATAGACTTTATACAAATTTAGCTTGTGTGCAGTATGTAGATTTTTTAGTTTTCTTTCATAATAGTCATTCTTAGTTTAAGAAGAATTTTTTTCTACTTTTTTAAATAAACAAATGTCTGTTTAATGATTAGTGTGTTTTTCCCCTTTAAAGTTTACTTACTGTTACAACTGAAAAATGTGGTTTTGTAGTAATGCTTCACTTCATTTAAATGGTCTGCGAGTTTTCAGTATGCTATAATAACTTCACAATGTTGTACCCATAACTGCAATATTACATTTCCTCCTTAAACACCTAGTGATATCATTTTGTGGGTGAGACCAGTGGCATATTGGACACACACCTATGTCCTACTGGCCACACCCCCATGTTCCACTTCGGCTTTGTTAAACGATGGCAAACCTAGGTCACACAGATGAATTTTGTACTAGTATTAGTAACACTGTTATACCCACAAAAACTGTAATTACTGAAAATCATGCTTCAAATTGTATTGCACATAAGGAATGTGATGCTTTGCCTGCTAGAATAGTTGTGTTAGCATTCGGTTGTTATGTCACATCACAGTTAATTAAGTTTAATAGCTTAACTGATGGATCTAGAGGGGACTGCTACATTCAGGTTGTATTGTCCCACATCTAAATGCACAGTATGACTGTAAAAAGAATAAACTGACTAAAAATCAGTTAATGCAGGTTACATTCACAGAAATAGAAATCAATATCCTATTGTACTCAAGAAGAAACACAAACTGTGTTTGGAAGGTTGTTTCATCTAGTTGATATAGATACAGGTTTAACATGTTATATGTTAAAATGGAAATATCCCTCCCCCTTTTTATACAGTTTGTAATGACAATGGGAAAAAGGTAATGCTTTTGACTGATTACCTGGTAAGAGTTGGTAGGGGAACCAACAAGTGATATGCTTATAGATACTGCCTATTATGAAAAAGGGTGAAAGGGACTAGCCACCAATTACATTCTTCAGAGTATATGAATCCAACATAGATCAAGTCATTGTGCTAGAAAGTCACAAAGCTACAAAAAATTTGCCTAAGGATATGAACAGAGGAAGAACCTACACCATTTAAAGAAATACATTAGCATATACCTATGGCAACTCAGCCAGCAAAAGCAGAACTAGTAGAGGGGAAGGCACAACCATAGTAAAATAATACAGCCAGAAAGTGTTGCAGAGCAGGGACTAGAAATGACCATTGGACCTGAAGGGATCACTAACTAAAACTTTACATTACTGTGATATACATTTAGGAAGTATAGGCAATTCACAGCTTGAACAGAATTCTAAAATTGTGCCAGGCTAAAACAGTAAGACACAGAAATAATTAATTCTAAGCAGCAAATGGATGAAGGTGAGACATATCACAAATAAAAGTTTCATTGACATATTAAAACAGCAAGGAAACAATAATTCCTCAGAGTTGTAAACCCACTGTTGTGAGTATAATACAGAAAGTTTAAGTAGTGGAAGATTCTAGATAACAGATGGCAAGGAAAACTGTAAATATATCATTTACAAAGGAAGAGCAACCTAGAGAAGAAAGACAAACTGAGAGGGTGGTATTCACTCACAATAAGAGAAAGTGAGAAAACCTTTAGGAAGAAAAATAACTTGGGAGAATTATGTTTTTCCAAAATAAGACAAAGACAGGGAGAGAGAAACTTGGAGAAGGAAAGAAAAGGGAAAGGTCAATGTATACTGAGAGACAAGAAAAACTTCAACAGAACCATAATGATGTACTTGTTGAGACAAAATGCAGGAACCTTAAACAGAAATAGAATGTTTTTAGGAAACAGGTTCATAAAGGAAAGGAACTTGAAATAATGATTAAGGCAGAGACAGCAACGTGCACTAAAAGATATTGGTACAAGTTGTCTTTAGTAGAAGATGTGTTAGACACTGGGAGACTCCTATCTGTAATGGTGGGAGTGAAGGCAATGTCTTCTACTTCATGTCTGTCTGACCAATGGAATATTCCAGAGCTAGCTGACTTCCAGGTAAGCTTGGTATACTTTTAAAAGGCATAATGGGGAAGATAAATCTTTAAGCAAGCTAAAGGTAATGTAGACAGAATTGCAGGGAAGAATGTTAACAAAATGTTTTTATTTCTAACTTACATTTGAGTTAAAAAAATGCTTATTATACAGAGTAAGTAAAGATATAGAGGGCATACATAGACTCTATATCATTAGTGCCCATATGTTTTAGGAACCTAGTGATGAGATATGCACATTTTCTAGTACAAGTTGGACATCTAAGAAAGGAAAAGGTTACAGTGTGGATCCTTGCAATGTTTTACTGGCCAAAAATAATGAAAAAAGTGGATGTTCCAACAGCCAGAAGCTGCATCTTATCTAGGATTCAAATGCCCTTTAAATCTAATGCTTGCCATATATGTGCCATTTGACTGCATAGCTGGGGACATAGCTCTGTCATTGGTAAAATCCAGCAATGGGTTCTAATACATTCAAATTATTATGAACTATACAGATAAGTACTCTAGACTATAGCGTATATAAGCTTAATGCTAAAATCTATAGCTTATCTAAGTTAGTTTAATTATTTTTCATAGTACGGATCCCTTTAGAAATACCAACAACAAAGTCATTTTATGTCTAGAATCATGCACAGGATGTGCCAGTTCTTAAGGTCAATCATTTAAAAACCTCAGTGTACCATCCAGAGACATATGTGCTATAAGGGCATTTTAAATGAGCATTAAAATATATAGGGAATAAACTTACTGATGAAGATGGGAAAAATGGGAGAATTTAATACATTGCAGTATCACAAACCTTGAGATGGTTCCGTCCTTTTGAATAATTGTATGGCAGGCACTCTCATGCTTTGTTAATTGGCAGAGAAACGTGAAAAAGAGAAACTATTTAAAAGCAGTGTAATAGAACAATATACCAACTTACAACATAGGCTAAAAGTAGTAATTCCCACTGTACAGGAGCAAATGGAAAGAACTCATCCTGCACGATAAGGATGTGAAACAGACACGCAGTGTGGACCAAAAAATTCAAAGCTAGAATATGGGTGTTAATTTTGGTTCCCTAATCAGAAAATGTTTGACAAAGTGGAAGGATCCTTTTGAAGTAGTGGACAAATTACGTGATTTAAAGCATAGGATAAAATGCATTGGTAAGAGAAGATCAGAACAGCTATATCATATTGATATTCTGAATCCATGGAAAGTAGTGCAGACCTCTTGAGTCAGTATAATGGCAGAAACTGATAGTTTTGCTGCAGAAACAAAACTGACCTGTGTGCCTGCAATGCAGGTAGATAATACATTATCTTAGCCACAGAAATAAGAGAAAAGGGAGTTTCTGTTAAGAAACAAGGATGTTTTCTGAATTACCTTATAGAGCAAATCTGATTCAGCACTATGACCTGACTATACCACAAAAACGGGTTAGTATAATACCTTATAGAATACTAGAGTCGTAGATAAAGGCTATGTAAGAGGAAATAGATAAAAATGCTTAAGATATCACTTACAGAAGAGTCAAAAATTGAGTGGAACAGTCTCAGCATCATTTGTAAAATCTGATGAAACAGTAATGTTCGATACAGATTTTATGTAGCTGACCAGCATTTCTAATTTTGTCAGCTACCCAATAGCTAGTGCTAAGGAACTAACAGGTTGAGAATGTCAAGGAACTTGATTACACTACATCTAATGAGAGGCTATTGACAGATCTTTTTAACAGCACAGCCAGAAAAAACACACACTTTTCAGTACAAGAGGGTTTTTTCATGTACACCATCCATCTTTATAGACTATATAATGCACCTGCAGCCTTGTGGAGATTAGTGGGCTTAGCCCTATAGCTTCATCTCAAATGTGCTGTGCTGTTGCTTGAAAACCTATACCATAATGCACTCTGAAAATTTGGAACCCCCTCTTACTAAGGTATAGGCTCTAATAGAATCACTGAAACAAGCCACATCAACTGGTAATCCCTCCAAGAACATATTAGATATGATAAAGTTAAAATATTTAGGGGGTATAATAGAAGATTTTTTGACAACAGGAAGAAAAACTAAAAGAAGCAGGTGAGGGCATTCTTTGCATTAGCTGTGAGGTATCAAACATTTGTACCAGTTAGCTGTGAGATCTTAAACATTTTTACCCGTTAGCTGTGAGGTATCAAACATTTGTACCTGATACTTGTGAGTTATTAAACATTTGTACCCATTAGCTGTGAGGTATCAAACATTTGTACCTGTTAGCTGTGAGTTATTAAATATTTGTACCCATCTGCTTTAGGTATTTATATGATGGGGCATTGGGATGTCAATGACTGGGATCCAGTTTGGTTCAGAGATGATGGAGTACACCTGAATGATTTTGCTTTGGACCTCTTTGACGTAAAGCTACTGTAGGTTTGTTTTGGTGGGTTTGCTGAAGATTTTGGAGTGAATAAGGAAGAGGGGTAGGCTTGTCCCTATTCTGTTTCCCTCTGGCATTGTATGTTTAAATCAATGAGTTGGGGAATGGAAGTGAGCAACAGGACACTGCTTGATAGGTATAAGTAAGCAAGAGGAGGTGAGGACATTGCTTATTTGGTTAGGGTGAACAAGAGTACGCTGTCCTAGTAAATGGTTACATGGATGTTTATGCTGTGATCAATAAATTTAATATTGTTCAATAAAGTTATGTTTATGGAAGTTTAATAAAAGTCGTCAAATATCATTTGGTGTTGTGTGTTTTTTGAAAGGGACTGGGATAACAGAAATTGAATACATGCTTTGCTGTAGGTATAGACTGCTCAATTTTAAAAATGGTTTCATTCCATAATAATCTCTCTGCTATTACATTTTAAATATGTTTAGAGTCACTTTGAAATAATTACTTTAATAAAGAAGCTGACAAAGCCCTTTTACATTAATTATTGTCAGACTTTCTGTTATCTGACTTTAGTGTGTTGACCGTCAGGACCTAGTCACAGTTATAATTACAAGTTTTAACTCACATAACCGAGATCTTTCCAATTTTATGACAACATGTTCATCTACAAAATGTCTGAACATGATGCTAAGAAGTAACACCTGTTCTAGCTAACAATGCCTTTTTTTACTTTTCAGTAGTCCTGGTAATAATCCACCTTCATGTTCATGAAGGCTTTTAATGGTTCCACATTTAACTGGACTAAGAGGTGTCCAGACTCATCACTATTGTCCCATCCCTCCTAGTGAGTAACCCCTCCTAGTGGGTAAACTACCTAAAGGATACTACACCTTGGTGCCCAGGTTCCTGGTCAACGGTTTTATTGGTAGAACAGCTTTTGGCATTATCATGTATCTGATAAAAAATATCGCACCGTCAGCTGCAGGAGCAGTGTTTTGTAACAGTTTCTCTACAGTCATCATCTACGTGAAAAGAAATAAACTTGCCCTGTCTACACAGTATCTCCCAGCAAGCACCATATGAATGTAGCTGCTGCATATAGGGAATGCTGGTAAAAAAAGTAACTCTGTATAGGAAGTAAAATGTATTATTCAGGAGTTTCTGCACAGAAGTATGTGCAAATATATACCCACTATTCCTATCAATGTGGAATAAATCAATGAAGCAAAACAAATCAGTCTATAAAATAACAGTTTTATTAAGCATAAATCAAAATAAATATGCAACTGCTTAGATTAGCATGTAGAGTGTCAGAAACACAAAAATTACCTTTTTGTGGGAATCCCAGTTCAAAAGGGACATAGTCTCTAACATTAAGTTTCTACGTGCCAATAGCTCTCTTCTGGAATAATTAAGCAAGAGAACATCGATCTTCTTATATTCACCTTCCACAGGTCAGTCTTTCAAGCAGTCAGACCAAGACCTCTGCACTGGGGGTGCACGTTCCTTCTTCCTCATTCTAGCAGAGATACAGACATTTTCATATACAGCATTGACTGGGTGATCGGTTTTATTAAAAAGTCTTGGGAAAATTCTCTTCCTAATACACTAAGATTCCTGCCTTCCTTATAGTAACAGGTTTATAACATAGCTTTTAAAGTAACATTTCCATTTACAGTATAGACAATAGCACTTCTAGATCCAATATTTACAGAAACAGTATTTAAACTTTTTATGATACTTTATTTCATTTTGATGAGCCATTCATCAAGGGCTGCAATACTAAGTTACATTGAGCCACCTCTTGCCAGCATGAATCCCTTCATTTCAGGCCCACTAGATGGCTATGAGCCTTAGGTGTACCACCTGCATTGCGGTGAATCAAATCTGCCCAGTGTCTAACCATGAATTTAAATGGTTGTAATGAAAATACCCAACTACACAACTTCATGTTTCCATCTTATTACATTGTTAACCATAATCAGAACTCTCAGCTGTACTTATTTTGGAAGAACATTCCTATTTCAGGCCTCATTTACCCCCCTCCATAGGATGCTCCTATTTTTGGAGGCACATCCCTATTTTCACACATAATTTACCACTTCACACAGTTTTCTAAATCCACCTCATCTTTTGTAATTTTTTGAAGTTGTCTAATATACAGAAATTCACACTGCATGACCAATGGAATAGTGGTAACAGTAATTTAAAGAGTGAGGACACATGTAATTCAGCTGACTTTTTCTGAAGCAAAAATATATGACCTTGTGAGGTAGAATTTTGCAGTTCAGTTCATTAAAGTCTGCAGATTTTACACTGTACCATTGATAATGTACTTATATTTATATATTTTCCATCATTTTGTCACTCTGTTTTTTAAGTGTTTCTAAGTGGTATCCCACATTCCTATTGGAATCCAGAAGAGTTATGTGGTATTTGGTATTCAATTTTTATGCTGATTAGATGTCCAGATTTTTAGCTAGATGTACGTACTTTTCAAGGACCGTTGATCCAATTTTCAGTCTACAGGTTGAGAGGTATGAGTCCCATTGTGACAGCATGGGCTGTCATCATTGTAAATTGGTGGCTGAAGTGGTAATATTTTATGGACGTGAACACCTACTTGATAGCCAAACATTCCCTTTCAACATGGGAATGTTTAGTTTCTGCACTGCTTAACATATGACTCATTAAGCATACAAGGTGTTCTTTCCCAAAAAATGCATGTGACAGCGTGAGATAGCAGTGCCCTGTGTTCCACCTCTGGTACATCAGTATAAAGCATAAAAGGCCTGTTCAAATCCAGAGATACTGACACAGGCTTGGAAAACTATATTTCCTTTAACTGCTGTGAGCATTGTCCACCAATGGAGTCCTCTTTGATGCAAAAATCAGGAAGAAATGCTTGATACCTCACAGCTAACAGTTACAAATGTTTAATACCTCACAGCTAATGAGTACAAATGTTTAATAACTCACAGCTAACAGGTACAAATGTTTAATAACTCACAGCTAATGGGTACAAATGTTTAATAGCTCACAGCTAAAATTAACAAACTGATGAGCCCACTCCAATGCCAAAATAACTGTGGTGCTACCCCCGACCACACAATACATGTACCTGGGTACAACCTTTTTAAATAAACAGATCCTCACTTATTCTGGCTACCAACTGTAGCTTTGAAATTATTCCCAGATGCTAAGGATCCCAAATGAGACCTGAAACAATGCAAACACAATTGTGGGCCATCCGGCCTAACTGTAGCCCTCTTTTGCTGCCCAATGTATGACCAAAATTAGATTTCCTGTCCTTAAGATTAACTTAATACTAAAAAAGTCACCATACCCAATTATCTAGTATCAGACAAGAAAGCATTTGATGACCAACAACCCAAAATCTTAATGACTTAATTACCTCAATTAATCTGCCTTCCCTAGCTAAATCTGATACCCTTCCAATGCGCAAAGAAAACCTCTTTCCCGAAACATCAACACACTGAAAAGCTCTCCTTATCATAGATACAAAATGATTACATTTCATTGCTTGTCCCCAACCAATCAAAATGAAGTCCTGAGGAGTCCCAACATGAGACCACAGCAACCTCTTAGCCCTATCCACTGGACACAACCAATTACTCCTGTCCTTCCCCAGTACTATCTGCCTGCCCTCCCCCAACTGATCCGTTTTAGAGCTACACAACCAAATATGCATGGAGGCAAAACTCACTGAAACATCCTGGCAAACTAGTGACCAAAACAACTCTGACAACCTACAAGATCCATAATATATCCATAAAGTGAATGTCACACATAAAGTATAGTTAAAGGAATCTGCATTTACCAAAGCTAATCCCCATAATAAAACCTTCAGAACTTGCCTTGTGAATGACCATCATCTGGCAGTCTTTAGACTATCAATTCTACCACAATCCTGCAACATATGACCACAGTGCAAAATTTAGTAAAGCCACATAACCCTCCCACCCATGCAGCTAAGTCCACCTTGACCAACTGAGCTGCCTTATCTTATTCCCAAACCAGAACTAAATATCTCAACAACAATCCTTCCCACCAAACTCATTACTCCTCAGGCAGCTGCAATGCACAATTTAACAAAATCTTACAATGCCCTGTCATACACCTTCCTTTTAAAAGCTGCCCAAGATTCCTGTACTAAACATCTGATCATTCCAAGCCAACCAGACACACCTCATCTAGCAACACTAGGGGCTCATACTACTGCCCTATCATCCAAGTAAAAATTAACCCTTTGCCTTGCAACTTCTCCTGCTAGTCCTTTGATGCCAGCCAAACTGGAACTAACCTCAAACAGTCAATATCCCTCCTCCAATTGTCCTTCTATCCTGCCGGCCAGCAAGTCACAACCCCCCCTCCCAAATATGCCCTCATCCCAATACTTCTTCTTGTTTTTGTAAACAATTGCAAATCCCCTTGAACATCCCAATCCACCTGCCAAAAAGCTATAATCAGCATGCGCCAACTTATTAAACCTCACCCAGTGATGTTTGTTTTTCCTCCATTCAACAAAAAGGTCAAGAACCCATACAAGGAACAACCAGGGTGAGGAACCAACATGCAAACTTCAACAGCCCACAGAGCCCCATGACATCCTTAATACACACCTTGACCTTGGATTCCCGACCACAAATTTTTTCTTTCAAACATGTTATCTTCTCATCTGAAAAACAAAACAAATCATGACCTGCATCCACTAGTAATCCCAGGAAACAATGCCTTGCTTGAGCCTTCAAACTTCCACCTAGCCAATGGAACACCCACTTCCTCACATATCTCCAAAAACACCAGCATACCCTCCAGTGCTTCATCAAACCCTTCACCTATTCTTCAGAAATCATTCAAAAAACATACTGCCTCCTGACTGCCAACCCACTGCTACCAAGTCCAATGGAGAGCAGTGCTAAACCTCTCAAAGTAGCACACTCCACCGAGCATCCCATCAGCATAGCCTTGTTAAAGCAAAACTTAAACCTAGCTACCATGCCCAACAATGGCCACTCTACCTCTCAAACT
Organism: Protopterus annectens; assembly: GCF_019279795.1. Taxonomy (NCBI): domain Eukaryota; kingdom Metazoa; phylum Chordata; order Ceratodontiformes; family Protopteridae; genus Protopterus; species Protopterus annectens. Next base: position 592,929,626 of record NC_056747.1, on the reverse strand, counting down.
GGTAATAAATGAAAAATGGATTCAATATCTACCTTCACCAACCATAGATCTGTAAACACCCAAATGGCCTGCACTGCATCATCCAAAGACAAATAGCTGCCTTTTGCATCATCTCCTGAAATAAAATCATACATAGAATTTTACTCAGGATAAGATCAGTGGTGAATCAAATTAAATTACTTGCCGACTTCTTATAAACCAAACACCAATGGAGAAATCTTAAATCTGTTAAAGAGAGGAATATCAAATGGACCCAATAACCTACCCACTTCACCATTCCTTGCAAAATCTCTTCCTTCCCCTGCAAGGAATGCATATTCCTACAAATTTATCCCACCCTTCCCACCCCTGATTTAATAGAAAATCCCTTAGAAAACCCACCTATTACTTTGACTGCAACTGCTGAATCAGGAAATTGCATGAACAGCTGACACAATACCTGTATGTTAATCGAAAAATGCATTCCCCGGTCTTCCCTTTGACTCACAAAAGGACACCCCCATTTCCAGCCACAAAAAAATCTCCTCACCTCAACTACCTTGAAATCCAGGAAACAATAAAGGTAACCTCTCCCAATTTAGGCTAATGCAAACTCAAATTAACCAACGTGCTTCCCCATCTATCACCTGCCCAGCTGAATGCATATGTGCACATGTCAAGCAGATGTGCAAAATCATACTCGCCACCTACAAGCAATGCCCTCATGTAGTTGTGCCTCCATCCCACCAATGGACAATGCCAAACTCCCATAGATGACCCTACATTACCCTTCCCAGTGTCTGTCTACCCCAGTTCAGCCTCACTAAGTCCCTGCTGATTCTTCCCAACTCCTGCTGTTTCACCGGACTCCTGACATGACCAAACTCCCCCTTAGCTCTGAACTAGACCCAACCTACACCAAGTCAGACATTCCTACATCAACTCCCAACAGCATGTCATTACCTGCGACCACATCATGTGCTGCTCCAGCAGTGGGCAAATGTCATGCAACAGCGTCTGACTGCCATGCCTGCTTCTCATGTGTGACCTTCCTGATTGTATTCTCCTCTTCCCACTGGACTCACCAGGCTCTGCTCTTCCACCATATGTGACCTCATTGTGCACTGCTCCAGCAGCCGGAACATCCACTGTAGCAGCATCTATCACCTGCCTAGTCCACTTCTCTCAGGCCACCGGCTGGTGCAAACTCTGCACTTCTGCTATCTGCAAAATAAAAGACAACTGTAAATCCTCTAAAAGACCATGGTAAGTACTCATATGAAAGAGAGAGAGAGAAAAGAAAAAAACAAACTTGTTTTTAAGGAATTCCTTAACTGATATCTGAGATAAATGTGTAGGAAAATATAGGTACCTCCAAACTTAATCACATTACTTCTTTAACAGGTCTCCCTAAAAGATCTCCCCCTTTTTTGTTTAAACAACATATTTACCCATCCCATAACCATCGTAGTTGAAGCTGTTAATATGCTTCTGAGTTCCTTGTTTAAAGGATGGAAAGTTGCAAGCAGTGGTAAAAACAAACCCCCAAAGAGTATAGAGCTCTATTTTATTTATTTATTTTTTTGAAAGCCTAACACAGTTGTCCACATTATCCAGCTTGAGTTACCTCCATACCAAGCATGCGTGGAAAGCAACAGATATGCTGGACAGCTTGTGGCCCACAAAAAGCCATTTTTGGCTTGGCTGGAATCACACCAGGACTAAGAAAGTATAGTGTCCTACTACCACCACCATCACTGACCATCTTGCTGGACAACAAGAGCTCAAAACCAGCCATCTACCCCTGCACACACCAAAAAAGAAGGGTCTGCAGCCTGTAATACTCCACCCATTAGAACAGAATACCAGCTGTCAGTCAAGCTCATCTGTGTTTAATTTTATTAAAAATACAGAGTGCCAACTTCAGTTTCTTTAAAACACAAGCTAAAACACATGAGCACATACACATAAAGGCTGTAGCATGTCAATTACAACTGTGAGCAATCCACTCATTCATGTCATCAGTACATGGATCATAATGACAAGCATATAAAGAAGCCCAGTTGCTGTGCATGCAGGATAAAGACAGACCTAAGAATTAAAAACATATACATATTACTTAAAGAAAAAAGGAATATGAAGATTCCAGTCAAGAGATGGAATAGATGCATGAATGAATTTGTATGGTAAGTGATGATATGCACATGATATTTAAGGCAGCCTATCAGACTTACTGCATTTACTGACCATGAGAAGCAGCCATATGCATTTTATTTTACTGAATGATCACAGCATATATTTCAGTGTTGCTAATTTAGTGGAGGTGCATAGGCACAATAGAGTGCATTACAATCTACAGCATAACTTGTGATAACTCATTCACTCTTTTATAGTATTAAGCTTAACTTCAAATAATCCTTGAAAGCAGCATATTTAAAGTAAATAATTGCTTAAGCAAATGCAGGAAACAGATGCATATGTAATGAACCCAAATCCAAAACTATAGAAAAGTACAGTTTAGCAAAAGAAAGCCTAAATCATCAACTAAACTATGCCACAGATTAAAGAATCATCAGACATGCTGACATATAACAAAGCAATGGGATTATAACAGAGAAACTCATATGTTCACACATTTATTATTCAGAAAAAGAAACATGCTGATGCAAAACCTCTTCCAGTAACTTTTAAAGTGAATTGAGGTAACATTTAAACATCATCCTCGCCTCATTAGTCTGTTTTTGTCTTGAATTTGTTATCAAAGTAGGTGACATGGTCATACATGAGCACATTTCATACTTGAAGGCAAGTAAAAGCTGCCAAAAGACAAACAATCTCTAGTAACTGGTTGACTTCAGTCTGAAAATGCAGAGCTCCCTCCCAGTCAAAACTACCAAATTAGCCTCTCCACCACCAAAAAAACTGAATCCTTGCCCCCCCACCCCCAACCCACCCTTTAATCTTCAAAAAGAAAGCTAGGACAGGAGAATGAGAGAGAAAAAGACTTTGCTAACAAACAGTACCCACCTCTTCCATGCACATACTTATTAATCCAAGGCCTACCCGATCCTGGAGTACCAACAGGTCATCTTGGACGTAAGCCTGCACTATACCAACTTCATACCAAAATCTGATCCCTTACCCAGTTACACTCACACAAACCCAGTTAAGTCCCTCCTTATACTTACCTCATTTCCCCCCAACCCTCCTGCTTTCCCAGCTTAAGCATTCCATCTTCATCACACTAACTTTCTTCCACCACCATCTTAACTCCCATTACTGTTCCTACCTGACCCTCACCCAAAGATATCCCTGGGCAAATTGGTTTGTTCCCAAACCTCATTTAACAAAAAGAAAGTATCAGCTATAGACATGATGTTTTTTAACAATAGGAAACAAGGTCATATAGTGATAGTGACACTGTTATAATTTTTAAAACTCAAGCCATTAAGAAACTTTCCAAATAATTTTGTTATGTCCATTGGGTGTGATGAGCTGCCTGCTAGAAAAGTTGAGACAAACATCTGTTATTGTGATGCAGCAAAATTAATTGCAATGTCTTTATTGATGGCAGAGAGTTGTGAGGAACTAGTAAATTCAGTAGTATGGTCAGCTTGTAAAGGGGCAGTATATTTTAAAAAGAAAACATCTTACTAAAAAACTGGCAGATGTCTTCATTCTTGAGACTGGGGATAGCATACCATTCTTCAAGTGAAAACACAAATTGCATTTTGAAAGATAAGTTATTCTGTCGCTTTAGTATATAACATAAAGCATGATATCATAATAGGTAAAGATTTTCCCACTTTAAAAGCCATAAAACCTCAGAAATTTGGTTAAAGTAAACCTAGAGAAGAACCTACACCATTTAAGGAAATATGTTAGCATACACCTATGGAAAATCAGCCTCCAAAAGCAGAACCAGCAGATAGAAAAAACTTACATGGTAATATACTGCATGCCTGAAATTATTGCAGAGTAGGATGTAGAACCAAATCCAAAAGATTGAAGTTACAATGCGTATACAATGCTCAACTTGTGCAAGATTCTAAATTTTCTTTCAAGCTAACACAGCAGGCCTCAGAAATAGAGAATGGTAAGCAGTGGAAGAGTTGTGAGGAAGAAAAACATATTAAATAGTTGGTACCAAAAAACAAGCTGTCAGTGTATCTAAAAACTAACACACCAGACACTAAGGGCAACAAAGGATGAACAAACCACAGAGATTAGCATAAACACTTTTAATCAACACTTTCATCACATAGACTTCATCATAAATACAAAAGCTTCATACTGCACACAAACACACACACACACGTATATATATAAATATATATATATATTTATATATACACACACACATATATATATATATATATATGTATATATGTATGTATGTATGTATATATACATACACACACACACACACACACACACACACACACACACACACACACACACAAACCAATACCTTAAAACTGACATAATCAACTAATTAAATAATAAATCAATTAACCAACTGACTTGTTAAAAGCACAAGCCACTTCATTTACTCTATGCAAAAATATTAAATAACTAATTTTCTATCAACTATAAAGCACTTAATATTAACCATTTAATTTAACCCGGGGGGTTATCTGCCTCCAGTTTGTGTTGCCATAATCTTTCCCTTCTTTCTACTGTATTTTTTCAAATTACCCCCTCTTAAATCTTTTTCTATGTGTTCTAAAATAGTAAAAGTAAACTTCTTGTAAAAACTACAGTTGACTGAGTGTCTGTACAAAGTATTATTTTCATCTTTAGTTCTAACTGCATAATAATGCTCTTTAATTCACTTGCTTAAGTTCCTGGTAGTCATGCCTATATAAAAGGTTGGACATCCAGAACATAACGCAATATACACTATATTTGAGGTACTACAATTAAATCTACCAGGAATGCTGATGGTATATTTCAAATGATTCAGACTAATATATGGCCCTTCATGTACATATCTACAAGTGTTACAACTATAACACTTGTACATGCCCTTACACCTATCTGTTGTCAGAAAACAAATCTTAGGGTTGTCTCTTTCCAACATAACTTTAATATTATTATTGTCCTTTCTATAAACAAAATGTGGTGCTATACCTAAAATCTCATTTAAATCACTGTTGCCAGAAACAATCTTTCAATTGTTACTAATAACTGATTTAATTTTAGAACTATCAACTGTTATATCAATAACACATTTTGGCACTAGTGCCATAGACTTAGTGTGTAGAATGTTGTTTTATTCACTAATCCTGTATGCAAAATAGGTGGAAAATGTAATGCACATTTATTCTTAATATCCAAAGCTGTCCTCTAACAATTATTTTAGATAACCTCTATTCAAAAATAGTTTTGGTATAAATTTAACTTCCCTGTGGAAGTCAGATTTATTGCTAACCATCTGAGAAGCTCTAATATATTGTCCCTTTGGAATATTATACTTTATAAAAGTAGGATGATTGCTTTGGTAATGCAAATAATTATTGACATACATATTCTTCCTATAAATCTTACTTGAAAATAATCTGTTAACCTTGTCCCAAACTAATTCTACATCTAAATAATTGATCTTATGTCCAACCTCATAGTGTAAAAGTAAAAATATTGTTACTAGCATTTAAATCTTGTACAAAATGGTCATAATGATTAACAGGACCTTTGATAAGGAAAAACAAATCATCTATAAATCTACAATAAAATATTTTTCAGAAAAAAGTTCTAATGTGGGCAAAATTTCTTTTTCCCACTAAACCTGCATAGGCTGGGGCTACCAACACCCCCATTGTCACTCCTGTAAGTTGTCTGTAATATTTTTTATTAAAGACAGTAATTCTAATAGGGCCATGCCCAATTTAACTGTAGAATCACTCCATGTAGTATATTTATACAAAAAATTCAACACATTTTCTAAGCCATCAACAGAATGGAAGTGTACAAAGACACTGCATCAACTGTTAATATAAAAAAAATCACAATTGTGTCCCATAAATTACTTCTTTAAACTTAAAAATTCTATTTTTTTTTTTCAAAAAGGACCAAGAATCCTTAACATATGAGGGTAATTTTTCTACTAAAGGATTCAACAACCTGTCCAAATACAAAGAGATTCCTTCCATTGCACTACATGAGGCTGAAACTACCGGCCAAAAAGGTGGATGAATGGGATTCTTATGAATCTTAGGTATATCAAAAAGTATACCTAATCTAGGTACTTCCACATTTAAAAAAATCATATATTTCAACAGATAATTAGCCATTCATTAAATAGTCATGCAAACAATATTTCACATATTTGTAACTTCTATCAATGGTTTCAAAATTCACTTCACAGTGTTCACTTTCATTATTTAACATATTTTCTATTGCTTTATAATAATCACATGTATACATTGTAACCACCCCACCCCCCTTTATTGGCCTTCATAATGCGTAAATTGTTATCCTTTTCCAGTTCCAACAAAATTTTCTTATCCTCCTTACTTAAATTAAAGTAAGTATAAACAGGTCTCTCATTTAATGTAACTTTAATATCTTTTTCACAAAAAGCTTCAAACACTTTTAAAGTTCTGTGCAATGCAGGGTTAAATGTTGATTTTTTTCACATTACTAGAAACTTCAACACTAATATATTTTAAAATGTACATTACATTCAAATTTCTTATGTATAATTTAAGTTCTAGCAAAGTGTTTTCTACGTCAGTTTGTTTACTTGGAATGAAGTTAAATCCAAACTGTAACACATGACAATGTTGCTCCATTAACTTTATATCAGTTAAATTAAATTATTTCATTTCCACACTCACATTTGAACTCACTGTTAATGCTGTTTCTGCAAATGACTCCTGCCCCGAGACTGTTTGGACCCCAAAGTATTCATGGTCCCTTTGAAGTATTTTGAGTTCGAATTACTCTTGTTCTGCATGGAAATAGCAGTTGTTGTGCTAGTTGCTGGTGTACAGGTTCCTCCAGATGCTATAGAGCCTCCATTTGGTTCATTTAAAAGTTCTGACACTTTCCCTATGCTGATTACATGCTTATAGGTGTAGTTTAAAGGACCAGTCCCTTTTTTCAAAGCTGAACTGTAGAAGTTCCTAAAGTTCCCTTTAAACTGGGATAAACCAAAAAACTGCTGCCTTTTATCTGCCTCAGTTTTAAAGGCATTACCATTACGGTAATCTTTCAAATCATGATCAGTCTTCCTAAGCTTCTGTTGAATGATCAGTTGTTCATGTGAATCAATGGAATCTAAAATTTTGGTATACACATTAATCTGATCACTTTGACTCTTCAATTAATCTTTAATATTATTGTCCATAACTTCTAATTCATTTTTCAAAGTAACTATATTTTCACTGTTATGTTTGATAAGGAGCCTTAAAAAATCCATACCTGCATTGCTGAAGAACGTAGTAAGCTCCTGAAAAAACGGGTCTTCCTAATGCACACCATTTGGGGATTTAAAAAATCTTAAACAGGAAACAACATACCAATATTAGAAAACATACTTGTCTGGACTTCACAAAACATAGATAATGAAACCATCATCTTAGGTGATGTAAACATTGATTGGCTAAACATTGCCCACAACATTCCCTGAAAAAACATAAACCTTTACAACTTCTCCCAACTAATTTAAGACATCACCAGATCCCACAAAAATAACATTTGGGGTTCCGCAATAGACTGCATATTAGTGTCCCACCCTAACAATATCATCACTACAGGCATACTACCTAATACCATTAGCGACCACCACCCAGCATATATCTTACGCAAAGCCACCCCAACCCCAGGGCAAAGCCAATACAAACAAACCAGAAATTTGACTAAGTTCCAACCATCCATATTTAATGAAACCTTAGCTAAGGTAAATTGGGAACCCTTCGACTCCCTGCCACTTAATGAAGCTGTTGAGTTCTTTAACTCAACATTCCTAGACATCCTAAATAGGACAAGCACCCACCTGCCAAAAATAAATAAAACATAACCATTCAAGCTGGCTCTCAAAATCCACCAAAGAAGTCATGTCCACAAAGGATAAAATCTGGAAATCATGGCAGAAAAACAAAGACCCTAAAACTCTAATACAATACAAACAAGTCTATAACCAGGCAAAACATTTAATAACCAATGATAATAAAGCCCACTGCCTCCGTCTACAAAGCCAACATAAAAATAATCCAAAAAAATACTGTTCCATCTATTACATCCAGGTTCTCAAAGCAACCCATCCCCTGACTCACACAAAACCGCCACCGAACTTGCCACCCTCTTCAATTCCTACTTCATTGACCCCATAGCTAACCTAACCACCACCTTTCCTATGGTTAACACCACCACCACCAAGACAGCTAATGACCAAACCATCCCAGAAAACAATCCTACACACAACTCTAATCTAAAATTCTCCCCATACCCATTGCCACAATAAAAATACTTTTGCTTAAGCTTAAACCCTGTACTCTAGCCCCTGACAATCTACCCCCACACTTCCTGCAGCTAGCTGCAAATTCTATAGCTTAGCCCATCAACATACTCATTAACAGATCAATTAAAGAGTCCCTTGTGCCAGACATCTGGAAAAAAGCATTCATTCTCCCCTTACACAAAGGCGGTACCAACACAGACACCTCAAACTTTCGACCCATAGCTATTCTCTCACCCCTCTCTAAAATACTGGAAAAATGCATCCATGCCCAACTCCTCAACCACCTGCTTGAAAATCAAATTCTGCCACCCACTCAGCACCACTACAGCCCTCCTCTCTTTCCTTGATACAATTAATTGGGCATGGGTTTCTGGTAAAATAATCGCTTCTCTTTTCCTCAACATTCGTCACATAGACAATCAGAAATAGAAAAACCTCATATTGCACACAAACATATATATATATATATATATATATATATATATATATATATATATATATATATATCTATATATATATATATATATATATATATATATATATATATATACACACACACACACACAGACCAATACCTTAAAACTGACATAATTAACTAATTAAATAATAAATCAATTAACCAATTGACTTGTTAAAAGCACAAGCTACTTAATTCACTCTATGAAAAAATATTAAATAACCAATTTTCTATTAACTAAACAGCACTTAATATTAACCATTTCATTTAACCCGGGGGGGGGGGTATCTGCCCACAGTTTGAGTAGCCATAACGTTTCCCTCCATTCTAATCTATTTTTCAAATTACCCCCTCTTAAATCTTTTTATTTGTGTTCTAAAATAGTAAAACTAAACTTCTTGTAAAAACTACAGTTGGCTCAGTGTACAAAGCAGTTGGATACTGTAGTGAAACAGAAAAAAAAGCAGTAACTGGTCAGAAGTCTAAACCCCTTCTGTCATTCCAAGACAGAAATTGAAAGTATCTGAAGATTCTAGGCACCAGTTATCATGGTCATCGTCATCTTCTTTTGGTTGTTCCTGTTAGGGGTCGCCACAGCGGATCATCTGTTTCCATTTCTTCCTGTCTTCTGCATCTTGCTCTGTCTCTCCAACCACCTGCATGTCCTCTCTCACCACATCCATAAACCTTATCTTAGGCCTTCCTCTTTTCCTGTTACCTGGTAGCTTCATCCTTAGCATATTTTTCCTCAATATACTCAGCATCCCTCCTCAGCACATGTCCAAACCAAAGTAATCTTGCCTCTCTGGTTTTGTCTCCAAACCTTCCAACCTGGGCTAACCCTCTAGTATACTTATTCCTGATCCTGTCCACCCTCGTCACACCCAGTGCAAATCTTAACATCTTTAACTCTGCCACATCCAGCTCTAACTCCTGCCTTTTTGTCAATGCCACTGTCTCCAACCCATATAACATAGCTGGTCTCACTACCCTCTTGTAGGCCTTCCCTTTCACTCTTACTGGTACTCGTCTGTCACAAATCACTCCTGACACTCTTCTCCACCCACTCCATCCTGCCTGTACTCTCTTCTTCACCTCTCTTCTACACTCACCATTACTTTGAACTATTGATCCCAAGTATTTAAACTCATCCACCTTTGCCACCTCTACTCCTTGCATCCTCACCATTCCTCTATCCTCCCTCTCATTCACACATGTATATTCTGTCTTAGTCCTGCTGACCTTCATTCCTCTTCTCTCTAGAGCATATCTCCATCTCTCCAGGGTCTCATACACCTGTTCCCTACTCTCACTACAGATCACAATGTCATCTGCAAACATCATAGTCCACGGGGACTCCTGTCTGATCTTGTCTGTCAACCTGTCCATCACCATTGCAAATAAGAAAGGGCTCAGAGCTGATCCTTGATGTAATCTCACCTCCACCTTAAACGCATCCATCACTCCCACCACAGACCTCACCGCTGTCACACTACCCTCGTACATATCCTGTACCACTCTTACATATTTCTCTGACACTCCTGACTTCCTCATACAACACCACAAATCCTCTCTAGGCACCCTGTCATATGCTTTCTCTAAGTCTACAAAAACACAATGCAACTCCTTCTGACCTTCTCTGTACTTCTCCATCAACACTCTCATTGCAAACATCGCATCTGTAGTTCTCTTTCCCAGCATGAAACCATACTGCTGATCACTAATCATCACCTCCCTTCTTAACTTAGCTTCCACTACTCTTTCCCATAACTTCATTCTGTGACTGATCAGTTTAATCCCTCTGTAGTTACTACAGCTCTGCACATCACCCTTATTCTTAAAAATTGGTACCAAAACACTTTTTCTCCATTCCTCAGGCATCCTCTCATTTTCCAAGATTTCATTAAACAATCTGGTTAAAAACTCCACTGCCATTTCACCTAAACACCTCCATGCTTCCACAGATATGTCATCTGGACCAACAGCCTTTCCATTCTTCATCCTTTTCATAGCTATCCTTATTTCCTCCTTGCTAATCCACTGCACTTCATGATTCACTATCCACACATTATCCAACCTTCTCTCCCTCTCATTCTCTTCATTCATCAACCCCTCAAAGTACTCTTACCATCTCCTCAACACACTCTCCTCGCTTGTGAGTATGTTTCCCTCATTATCCTTTATCACATTTACCTGCTGCACATCTTTCCTAGCTCAGTCCCTCTGTCTAGCCAATCGATACAGGTCCTTTTCTCCATCCTTAGTGTCCAACCTTTCATGCAACTCTTCATATGCCTTATCCTTAGCCTTCGCCACCTCTCTCTTTGCCATGCACCTCATCTCCTTATACTCTTGTCTACTTTCTTCATCTCTCTGACAATCCCACTTCTTCTTTGCCAACCTCTTTCTCTGTATACTCTCCTGTACTTCCTAATTCCACCTCCATGTCTCCTTGTCGTCCTTCCTCTGTCCAGATGTCATACCAAGCACCTTTCTATCCATCTCCCTTACTTGCTCTGCTGTAGTTACCCAGCAATATGGTAACTCTTCACTGCCACACAGTGCCTGCCTTAACTCATCTCTGAAGTCCACCTCACAATTACCCTTTTTCAATTTCCACCATTTGATCCTTGGTGCTGCCCTCACACTCCTCCTCCTTTTCTTGATCACCAACGTCATCCTACAAACCACCATCCTATGCTGCCTAATTATACTCTCGCCGGTCACCACTTTACAGTCTCCAATCTCCTTCAAACTGGCCCTCCTACATAAGATATAATCCACCTGTGTGCATCTTCCTCCACTCTTGTATGTCACCCTATGCTCCTCCCTCTTTTTTAAAATACGTATTCACCACAGCCATGTCCATCCTTTTCACAAAATCCACTACCATCTGACCTTCTGCATTCCTTTGTTTAAGACCATACCTACCTGTCACTTCTTCATCCCCTCTGTTCCCTTTACCAACATGCCCATTGAAATCTGCTCCAATCACCACTCTTTCACCCTTGGGTACAGTCATCACCACTTTATCCAACTCACTCCAAAATGTTTCTTTCTCATCCATTGCACACCCAACTTGTGGAGCATATGCACTAACAACATTCATCATTACACTATCAATTTCCAGCTTCAAAAACATCACTCTGTCTGACACTCTTTTCACCTACAAAACACTCTTAGCATACTGTTCCTTTAGGATAACACCTATGCCATTTCTCCTCCCATCCACACCATGATAAAACAATTTGAACCCACCTCCGATACACCTAGCCTTACTCACCTTCCATCTGGTCTCTTGCACATACAATATGCCAACCTTCCTACTGTCTATCATATCAGCTAGCTCTCTCCCTATGCCAGTCATTCTGCCAACATTCAAAGTTCCAACCCTCACTACCACAGTCCTAGCCTTTATCCTCTCTTCCTGACTTCAGCCATGCCTTCCACCTCTTCTCCTCCTTCAGCCAGCAGTAGCCCAATTTCTGCCAGCACCCTGTTGGCTAACAGTACTGGTGGTGGTCGTTGTTAACCTGGGCCTCAACCAATCTGGTATGTAAATATTTACTGCTGTCTGCATGAATGAGTTGGCGAAGTTTTATGCCGGATGCCCTTCCTGATGCAACCCTCCCCATTTATCCGGGCTTGGGACTGGCACAAAGAAATGCACTGACTTGTGCATCCCCAGTGGCTGGGTTAGGCAACAGTTTGCTTATTACCATGATAACTGTTGCCATAATAATAGGCAACAGTTATCATGGTAATAAGCAAAATTAAAAAATAAATCCCTTACATTGGGCAAGCAGCCTTGAGAAGAAAACACAAATTGAGAGGGCAGAGCTCAGTACACTGGCAAAGAAAGAACAACCTAGAGGGGAACAAGAAATTGAGACAGTGTTGATCTCATAATGAGACAGAGAGAGAAAGAGTAGTTTGAGGAAGGAAATAAAAAGGAGATAGTAGTGTACACCTACAGAATAACCTTTAAAATACCCCTGTTAATAGTGACAGTGCAGTGTCAGTTGTGCAAAAGGTGGCACACTAGTATTTAAAGCAGAAAGCTGTGGGTTCTATTCCTAGACCAGGGAGATTGATTACTGACACTGAAGTGCAGCATAAGTGCAGCATGGGGGGGGGAGGGTGTTGCACTCCTGAGTGTGCTTTCCTTCAGATTAGACATTAAACAGATCTGCATGAGTTGGTTTTAGCTCAAGAGGATGCAAAAGATCTTATTACACCTATTAAAAAGATGGGTGTCCTTTATTAATTATAACATAAACAAAATAGTATTTACACATTTACATATTTACAAAATATACATATTTACATGTACATATATGCCCCTTGATGTATTACATTATCATTGTTATTCTTCTATAATTGGTCCAGCCCCTTCTTCCACAACTATAACCTAATTGTATAACCCACATTACATAAAATAAACACTCTATCCTTTTACCCCTTCTTATTCTTATAATGTCCATGTATAATCACATGGGGTTCCTATTAGATGATCGAAGACACATTCTATTGAATGCATCTTGGTCGAACTTCAAACAACAAAAAGGCAAAATAGCGAAGCAGCTTTTAAGTAAATTCTTTCCCAGGGAAAGAATTTGCTTGGCCGCTTCCATTTCTTTGCCATTTTCGGCACTGTAGTGCAATCTCGGAGTTGGTATATTTAAGTAGGGGGGTGGGGGGGTAAAGCCTCCCACTTTATGTATTCTTTCAATTTTTTTTTTCTTATTTTTTTTTTTTTTTTTTGGAACAGCGATTGTTTTCCCTTCAAAAAAAATCACTGTTCTGAACTTTCAAGATTGTAAGCTTTTGCTTACATGGGGTCGGTTATTCATCATTTGCTTTTTTAAGTGTTCAGTGATATAATATAGACCCCATCACATGCATATCTACATTATTTACATCACTTATATTCTCAAAAAAAGTCTTCACAGATCATTTTCCAGAGTTTCTCCACTCTTTTACATTTCAAAAATAACATGTGCTGTTGTCTATTCCTCCCCAAAAGATAATGTACTCTTTCAACTTTCTTTTTATGTTGCATATTCCAGTTTACTGGTAACTAATTTATCACCAGTATCCATAGGAAGTCCTGACACTCTACTATCTTAATATACCAATTTTTCCATACTTTAATGGCTTTTATCACTTCTGGTAAATTTTGCTACGGATTTAAATAAAATTGCTTCATCATATTATTATACCACATCCTTCTATCTTTACATCCTCAATTTCATTTTTCATATCACCATTTTTTCTTGATAATTTTTTTCTTCATTTACATATTTCTTTTTTCTTACTTGAATCATCTCCCAAAACCTTTTATACTTACTTTTAAACATTCTCACTATTAATTTCTCATTCCCTTCATTTACCCCCTCTAATGATCTATACAGTTTTAAAAAAGAAAAAGAAACAATAGGATTTAGTATCCCCACTCCCCCTTCATCTTCACTCATATACAACGCACCTCTTTTCACTGGGTGTAATCTTGAACTCCGTATGAAAGAAACCACCAGTTACCTCATTTCTTTTTCATATTTTCCTGGGATCATATAACCATTTGACATATGTGCTATTTTTCCATTAATACAGAATTCATCAGATAAACCCTTTTCTTGAATGCTAATTTGTATGTCCTCCACATAAGATATATTTCTTTAATTTATTTTGTCAAACTCTCCCATTGCCTCATAACTACATTTTCCCCAAATTTTATCCCTAGCAAAGATACTTCACTCTGAATAATGCAGCTCCATTTTTTCCCACCTCACCTAAACCCGTATTTTTATCTTCATTCATGTTCATTCCATTTCCTTTATACAATCATTCCAACAAGCTAAACTTCCCTCATCAATATTTTGTTCTACTGGTTAACTACAAATATATTATCTGCATAAGTCAAAACTACTGGAATCACTATGTCATTTTGTGTCACATATCTAGCATCTTTTGTTTTATGAGCTATTTTATTTATTGTTGCATTCAGTACCACTGCAAATAGTATTCTACTCATGGGACATCCTTGACTTATACCACACCAGATACATATTTTTTACTCAGTTACCCATTCACTAATACTCTCTCTATATTAGTTTGTTATGCTGATGTACACATTCTCTGCTACCTATTCAATACTTTCCATAGCATCCCAAAATGCATCATATTCTACTGTATCAAATGCCTTGTTAATACTACCTACTATTAGTTTCACATCCTCTCTTTTAATTATAATATCATCCACAATTTCTCACAAAGAAATAACAATTCTTGATATTCAGTCCCATACTTTATGCCACATATACTTTCTTCCATAATATCCCTCATCCTTCCTTCCATTCTCCTCTGTATTATTCTCATAAAATGTTACAATCTATGTTATTTAATGCTATTATTCTCATAAAATGTTACAATCTGTGTTATTTAATGCTATTATTCTCATAAAATGTTACAATCTATGTTATTTAATGTTATTATTCTCATAAAATGTTACAATCTGTGTTATTTAACGTGATGTATCTCCATTTTTTTTATTTCATTCTTCTCATCTTCCTTCCATTAAATTTAAAAATCCCACTATGTAACTCTTCATAAACAAACCCTTCCTTCATCAATTTATTCAGTACATTTACAAAAACCTCCGTTTTCCAGTTCATCAATTTCTTTTAGAGAATAGGAGGCCTGCACATTGCCACTCTGATTGGAGAAAGAACATTCTCCAGCAGGGTGTTAATGTACAACTAATGCCTGCTGAAAAATGAGTCCACTAAGCTGCTATGGAGATTGGACTTTAATGGAGCTAACATCCACCATTATTTTATACTCATTGCACAACACATTTTCTGTTTATTGAGTGTAAAATGAAAAAAAAAAGTAAACGGAAAAGAAAAGTGTGTGTGTGTGTGTGTGTGTGTGTGTGTGTGTGTGTGTGTGTGTGTGTGTGTGTGTGTGTGTGTGTAAGAAAGGGAGAGAGAGGGAGGGAGATCAATTGAGCAATGGCAGTAAACCTCTCAGGCTTTTAGTTCAAGAAATCTGGATAAAGCCTAAAATAAAATATAGAAAAAAATAAGTAAAACACAACAATTTGACAGACAAGCCATTCTCTAAGTGCAATAATGCCTTCCTATTCTGTATATTACTGTGTAAATAATGCTCTTTCAAGAGTGTCTAGGTTCTCTCCCTGCAGCGTCAGGCCTCATAACACCCTTGGGTGAGTGTTATTTACAGAACAACATGCACCCTGTTGAACATTATTGCTTGATTACATTCTATACCCCATAACATCTGGGCCTGATACTGAATCAACATTTGCTTTCCGAAGTTCATCCTGTTCACTAATAGTAATTTCTTTTTCAAACTCTTCCTTAACTCATTTTGGATTTTTTTTTTGTTTGTTTCTATTTTATTTTTATTTTCCATCTTTTTACTTTTATTATCTATTTTCCACATATTGTGCTGCAATACTCACAATTTGTTTTTGTGTTCTTTTCACTCCCCTTTTCCATTTTTGATTTCCCTCATTATACTGAAATTCTCCTTTACTATTTTGTCCATATATGCATATATCTCTTCTCTTCTCTCTTGTAAACAATATTTCTACATAAACAGTAATACCTTAATTTTTTCTCAGTTTGTATTATTCTGTAATACATTTCTATACATTTTCTCATACTTCACTTTCACTTCCTTTCATACATCATCCTACCAATGGAAAAAACACTTTTTGTACTTCATTTAAATTCCTACCACCATTCAGATGAATTTTTATAAATGTTCTTTATGGTTATGTGATTATTCCCTAACTGCAATACTTCCCACTCTCTAATTTCATTGCATAATTTTTCATTTATTCTTTGTATTCCCTTTCCTATTTTAACATAATCCCGACACTTATTGCTAAATAGTGTGAAAGACACATTACTACTGTATCATAATCTGCTGCACCCAAACTTTCCAATAATACAAAATAATCAATTTCAGATCCAAATATCCCTCTTCTTTAAGTCTATTGACTTTTATTCAACATAGCTGATTTGCCACATTTTATCATTTCTTGTATTTAACATCTTTCCCTTTTTTTTTACACTTTGCCCTTAAATCACAATTAAATTCTCCTGCAATCATAATTTTTATGTTAGCAACCACATAGTCTATTTGATGAAACAGATCTTTCTTTCTTTCCTTCCTATTTATATATGCTTATAATGCTATAATATTATAAGCATATTCTCTACCTAAAGTCCATAACAGTTAACCTTCCCATTCTTACCAACATTGGATCTAGTATTTTCACTGTTTTTAAGTAACATTCCAGAACAACAATCATTTCCTAAATCCCATATACTGCCCCTCAAAAATGCTTCTATTTGCAGCATTTCTCTAGCAGTGATCTTGCATTCTCTAAAGAAATAACATCCACATCAAATTGTTCACACCAGTCCAGTACCTCTACCATTCTTACAGTTTTAATAATGCTATTCACATTTACTGAACTTACTCTAATTGTTATTTTTCCTTCTCTTTAAGTTTAATGGAAATATTTTAAGTTTTAATTTTCTTATATTTACTCTCGTCTCTATAGAATATTTTTATGAGTTCATGTACAAATAATCCTTGAGCCGCAGAATTAAAATTTTCACTAATTACATTAGCTGAATCACATCTAAAACAACTCCTTGCCCTTTTTTTTAATTTTTGATGACATATTTTTAAATATTGTTTTTCTTACCCTTACTCTAGCACCTATTGAATTTCCTTTCATTTCCTTTACACTCCCTTCACACACATCTGATGTATCAATTTCAATTTCGTTTTCATTTTCAAGACTGTCAGTACAGTTACCTTTATCTTCTTAAAATCTAACATTTTATCTACATCTTTTATTAATTCATCCTGTTTCTCATTAATACCGTCTGCCCTCTTTTCCCAACTTCCTCATTATTTTCAGACATTGCAATGTTTTCCTTATCATACTGCTTAACATTATATTCCTTATTCTATTTGAAATCAAACAAAAAATGTCCTTCATTTTTACATATTTTACATTCCCATTTACACTTATTAGTTGTATGGCCTTTTTCTCTGCATTGATTGCTTGCTATTTTTGAACACTCATTTATCAGATTGAACCACACACACACACACACACACACACACACACACACACACACACGCACACAAATATAACACTTAGTAAATGCTTTATCACATCATTTTCATATTTTAAGATAACATCCACTTCCCATCCCCATTCCATATACTCCATACATCTTTAATTTTTACAATGCAGAAAAATATATTAATGAAAAATGATTTCTGACATCTTTTAACTCAATTTCATTTGTGCATAAGTGAGCAAACACTTTTTCTTAAGTGAGCCCCTTGCAAGGAAAATAAAAATGAATTGCACAGATAACAGTCCTTCTATTTTTTTTTTTACAATTAAACAAAAATATGTCCTTTCAGTATTCAGTCTCAAATGTTATGTCAAAAAATGTTTCTTTCCCAAATGGATCAAGGATTTAATGTCTTTTGCTTCAACATCCAAAGGTAACACTGAATTGTCCCACACAAAATAGTTGTCTATTATTTCTTCTTTCTTCTATGACCAACACATTTCTTTTAATAAAATTTGCAGTATCTTTTGTTCTTGTAACTGCATCAGCACATAATTTTCTAGATTGCATCCCACCTGCATCCTTATGTCCATCCAACTCAAGTCACATATCATTTCCAGTCATCTGACTGTCCATTCCAAAATTCCTTTCCATCATATCCAACCATGAAATCTCAGGCTCTTTTCCAAGATCACCTTTGTTTAATAAACAAACCATCTTTTTATCAGACAAACCTACAAGTGCAATTTTAATTACATTATCCTCTCCAAACTGCCAATGTTTAAAATCAGCTAGATGCTGACTATTTGTATCATCTAATCACTTCTCAACAGTTTTTTGTCTAATTGACAGAACCATGCTGCTATCACCAAATCTTTTTTCCCTCCATTACTCATACAGCTTCTCCTAGCCACTGTCATGCCAGGAATGGAAGCCAGAAGTGTAAATGCAAAAATGTCCCCACTCACAGCAGAAAGGGTAAGTGTCCATTATTTATACAAGAGAAAATAGTTACAAAATTCTAAAGACATGCTTCTGGAGGATTTCTCCCTGGGCCTCTGCTGAAAACAGGATCTGTGGAACCTAGTCGGACTTTCCCAGTCAACAAATGTTAAATAAAAATAAAAATAAAAAATAAATAAATATTTACATATTTACAAATTTACGAATATACAGTTTTCCATTTCCTTGTTTTACTTGTTATACATTTATACTTTATGTCAAGTTTTTTATCCTTATTAGACCCCCCACACACTCTTTTCTGCATAGCCACCACATGATTTATTTATTTATTTATTTATTTATTTACATTTGTTGACCAGGAAAGTCCACTAGGTCAGAAACTCATTTTCATTGGAGGCCCGGGGAGAAAAGCTCCAGTTGCAGATCAACATTTTTACAACAAGATAATATTTACAATAATAAAACAGTGTATATATTTTTTATACAGGTTACTAGAGATTAGTAATACACAGAGTAGAACGTTTTATACAATCTAGTTAGGTGTTAGTACTACACATACAACATTTTTAATGGCATTCATTGTATGGAGGAAAAAAGACAGTAGAAACATTCATAATAAACAGCTTATTTATGCACTTCAATACATGGAAAGTTTAAGATTTAGCCAAATAATGATTATAGAGAAAATACAGTGATTGACATACCTTAACTGATGTAGCAAAGTCAATGAAGTTCAGTTGACTTACAAATTATAACTTGAAATCAAAAGAGTCATACTAGTCTGCAAAATGTTAGAATTTTTACAGTGGTCTATAGTTCAGAGCACAAGGACAGTTTTTATTGATAAGAAAGTGGATTTTAGGGTGAATTTGATGTTTTTTATTAAATCAAGTTGTGTAATAGAGGGAGGTAGGTCATTCCATAATTTTGCTATGGAGTAGGAGAACAAGCTTTGTCTAGCTCTCTTGTTGGGTTTGGATACACCTAGATGCTGTTTATTAGTAGACTGAAGATTCCATGAGGGAATGAAAGACTTTAGGACAGAATGAAGTGAAAGGTAATTTTCTGGGTTGCATATTAGTTAATGAGCAAGATTCAGTTGGGTGTATTGAAGGCAATAGGGGAATTCAAATCACTTCAATTCTTTAATGGCTTGGCAGTGGTGAGTGTGTGGTTTGGTAGGCCAGAGGCAAATTTTGCGGTTTTATAATAGCATGATTGTAGTTTGTTACTTAGAGATGTGTGAAGGTTGGTAAAGATGGGGGAACCATAGAGGAGGGAATGGAGTAGGAGGGTATTTGCCAGTTTAATTTTTGTGGGTTTCTCTTTATAGAGTTTATGGCTGTAGAGTTTGCCAAGTTTAAAATGTGTTTTTTTTTTATTGTATTAAGAATATGTTGTTCAAAGGATAGTTTGTCAACTATAGCAATGCCTAGAAAGTTTGCCATCTTTACAACTTCAATTTCAGTCTTATTTTGGGAGTAAATTTTAAAGTCTTGTGGAGGTGGTTTGGATGAAAATATTAGTAGCTTAGATTTTTTTGGAATTTAGCAGTAGCTGTCCTTCATTTAGCCAAGTTTCTATGGTTGAGAAGGCATTTTGTGTTATTTTTCAGAGATCTGGGAAGTTGCTAGAAGAGGGTATGGTAGTAGAATCATTGGCATATTGGATGACTGAACTTTGAAGAGAGACTGTGTGGAGGTTATTTATAAATACATTAAAAAGTAACAGTCCTTGGGCCAATGGACTCTTGGGGGACTCCTGTCTTGTTAACCAGATAACTAGATTGATCTTTTTGCAATCTGACAGATTGTTGTCTTTTGTTCAGGTAGTTGGCAAACCAGGTAAGTGTATGTTTGGAGCATCCTAATATTGCTAGTTTTTGGAGTAGTTAATTATGTGATAGTGTGTCAAAAGCTTTGGATAGGTCTAATAAGACTACTGATGTCAATAGACCAAAGTCCAGAGCTTTGCTCACAGTATCAGTGAAAGAAAGTAAGTCTGTAATAGTACTGTGTGCAAAACAAAAGCCATGTTGAGTAGGAGCGAGGAGATTATTGTCAGTGAGGTGTTTTAGTAGTTGAGTGTGTATACACTTTTCCAATATTTTAGATAGTGGTGAGAGAATAGAAATGGATGAATAGTTAATTAATTCATTAGTATTTCCACCTTTATGCAATGGAGTTATGATGAATTTCTTCCAAATTTGAAGGACTGTGGATTCTGAGATGGATCCGTTAATTACAATATGGGGTAGGCTATTGCATTGACACCAAGTTTCAAGTATTTGGAGGGGAGGTTATTGGAGGATAGGGCACATGGGGGTTGTCATTTTTAACTAATTTCTTGGCTTTGTTACAAAGTTGTTTGAAGTTAATTTCATTTGCTAGTTTTTGTTTTTATGCCATTCTTTCTAAGCTCACTCTCTAGAATGAAGAATCAATTTTCCATTCAACATAATCTTATTTATTCTTTCATTCCATATGATCCATATAACATAAAATAGGCTTCTTTTTTTTTCAATTATGTTACATATTCTTTATTTCCAGGCTCATAATACCCATATTTAATCATATAAATAATTATCTTATTCACTTATTTTATTTTCATAACTTTGCTCATACCTTCATTACTCTTTTAGATTTCAAAAGTACTTGTTCAGTAGTTTCCCAAAATGTAAACATACTTCTTCATTTTTCTTTTTATATGGCACATTTCCTTCTTTTCACTGGTAATTTATCTATTACCATTCTCCACAAAAAAATGACATTTTACTTTTTTATTGGACTATTTATTTTTTTTATTTTTATAGCTTAAATTTTGATTTCAGATAGATTTCCTCAAGGTTTAACAAAATAAAATGGTATTATTATATTCTTATACCATAGTCATCTCCTTTTTCTATTTTATCATTTTTTTATTTTCCACATTAATATTTTTCTTGATAACATTTAATTACTTCATTTATACATTATTTTACCCCTTTTTGCCATGCCACAAAATTTGTCAGGCTTACTTTTAAATGTTTTTTTAACTAATTTTTCATGTTCTTCATCAATACACTTCAACACTTTATATAAATTTAGTAAAGCAGCATAAACCACTAGGTTAATTAAACTTAAACATCTTTCATCTTTATTTACATGCAAAATTCCTCTTTTTACTGGATTCAGTCTAGAACCTCATATGACATTTAAAGACATGCAGGTAGGTGCGTGCGTGAATGGGTGTGCCTTCTTTGAAGGTTGGGCATCAGGCTGGCAACTTGGCACTGTAACAAATCCACTGCAAATCATTAATGGACCTGAGTTCCGCTGTGGCAACCCCTAACCGGGAAAAGCCGGAAGACAAGAGAGTCTAGAACCCCATATGAAATTATCTGCAATAATTCTTTTTCAAATACCATTGGCAACAAAACTACACTTGCTAAATATGCTATTTCCCATTAAAACTGAATTTATCAAATTAACATTTTTCCTAAATCATAATCTGTATGTTTTCCAGAAAAAAAATGTTAACTCTTCTATTATTTTTCCCATTGATTCCTACTTACCCTTTTATTTCCAAATTTCATATTTAAGACAGAGATTTCATTCATTGTAAAATCTATTTCCCCCAACTTAATCACATAGCCTAATCCTTCACTTTTTAAGTCATTCCTTTTTACTTATTTAAACAAAATGCTTGTTTATCCATGTCTTATTTTTAGCAGTTAATATAATATCATCTGTATAACTTAGAAAAATGTAATTCTTACCCCTTCAGGTATTGCATACCCTGCTTCCTGCATTATACAAACTATTTCACATACAATCACATTCATAGTTAAAGAGAATACAACTCATTGGACATCCCTGTCTTACACTCCTCATATGTACCTCTTTACTTAACCAGCCATTTACTAAAATTTTTTACTTTATTATTTCTATTAGCAGATATACATAATTTAACATTTTCTCACTTATTTAGTATTCCTTCATTATCACCCATAAGAATTCATAGCCTATTTTACCAAATTCCTTATAACAAAAACCTGCATTAACTAAAACCAAAATCCCAACTGCTGAGTAAGAGTGCAGAGTAAAACAAACACAGGATACAAAGCAAAGGAAACTCCAGGCTACCACAGTGTCCATGCAACTTACTTTAATAAGGAACTGGTAAGTGCTTTCACAGTGTACAATACTGCTTCATCATACCATAGTAAAAACAACAAAACAGGCAAACTTTTAAATACAAGGCAACTCAATACAGACATTAAAATCACATGACAATGTAAAAAGTATTTTTGCAGTGATTATGTCACTTCTGTATGCACCATTAAAAACACCTTAAACTGCCACCCCCCAACTCAATGTTGTAATAGCGGTGACTTTAAAACAGGTTTTAAAGATACCATGTAATACGTTTATCTTCTTCTCTTCTACTTATGTCTTCCACAATCTCTTTTACTGTCATTAATAATTCTTGCTATCCCTTTGTTTGTGTCCCTATTATTTTAGCGAATGCAATGAATTGCGAACATTGTATAGTCTAACGTCATTACGAGAAATGGCAAAATACCGAAAGCACGGAACAGCAATTTTTTTCCTAGGGAAAAAATCACTGGGTCATTTTTGGGACTTTGCCATTTCCTCCACTGTGGTGCAATCTCAGAGTTGGTATATTTAAGTGGGGGGTGTGGGGGGTGAAGCTCCCCACTTTATTTTGTGTTTTGATTTTTTTTTTTTTTTTTTTACGGGTCAGCAATTTTTTTCTTTGGGAAAAAAATCGCTGATCCGTGTGTTCAACATTTTGGATTTTCGGGGATTGTGGGTCATTTATATAGCATTCACAATTCATTGTGTTTGCTTATATAATATAGACCCCCTTTTTTGCACTATAAATACTGCCCTCCATAACACTTTTCATTTTAGTTTCAAATCTCTTCTGTGTTATTTTTAAAAAAAAATGTTATAATCCTTATTGTTAGGCATTATTCTTTTGTATTATATTTGTATTATATTTTTGTTTTCTTTCTTTCCAATAAATTTAAGTATTCCACTGCATAATTCTTTTTACACGAAACCTTCATTTAACCTTTCATTTAAAATATTTAAAAAATATTATTTTTGCTATCCCATTAAGATATTAAACATTCCATATCTTATTCCATCTGGTCCTGCAGCTAAATCTATAGCCACTTGTCCTAAAATTTTATCTATTATAAAGTAATCACTTTTTTCAAATTTATTATTATTATTATTTTTTTTTTTGCTTTGAAAACTGTTTTACTTCCTATTTTATTTTCAATTTCTAATTCCTTTTTAAACATTTATTTTATATACTACAATATTCATTATTTGTTCCTGGGTTATTTCAATTTTTCCTTTTATTTTATGTTTTATTTCTGTCATTACACTGCTGTCTTCCTTAACTAATCGACTTAAATATGCTGATACAGCTTCTCTTTTTCCTTATAAGAAATACTTTTGTTTGAATAACAACTCTTTAATTATCTCTTAATTTCTTCTATATAATTATTTTCTTTCTCAAAATACACTCTACCATTATTTACTAAATCTGCCAGTGCATCTTTATATAATCTCCTATACTTTTATTTGGCTACTTTTCTTGCATCATACTGACATTGTAGGGATTTTTTTAATATTATATTTTAAAAGATATCCACCATTCAGACTGATATTTGTAAAATACTCTCATTGCAATATGACCCCCTCCATAACTGTATTATGAACCTCTTTCCTTTTATATTACGTTGTCTCATTTAACCTTTTTATTCCTTTAACTATTTCATATATTCCTTGTTTTGCTTTATCTCTTGCCATATTGCTAGATTATCAGAAAAAAGTTTATTTTCCTTATCCTGTAGTTAAGTTGCCTTTTACAAGAAAGTAATATATTTCACTTCTATAAATACCTTTCTGTAAGTCATGCAATTTTATCCCAAAATATTAATTTACAATATCTCATAATTAAAAACATTTTCTTACATCATTTCCTTTCTTTTTATGTTTGCCTCTTAAATCATAATTAAAATGTCCTGACACTATAATATTCATATTTATGTTTACATTATGTAGAATCTGATGAAACAAACTTTATTTTTCTTTATAGGTAAAATAAGCATATAATGCAATAATTCTATACACTTTTTCTTTCCATTTTAAATCATAATAGTTATTCTTCCCATTCAAACTAAAGTTATATCTAATACTTTATTGTATTTCTACAAAATATTCTTTTTCTACAACACCAATCATTTCCCAAATTCAAAATTATCTTCCCCATAAATGTTCTATTTGTAATCTTTCTTCGCATGTTAAGAATCTTGTATCTTTTAGTACTATTACATCTACATCACATATTTTGCACCATTCCAAAATCTTTATTCTGCTCACTATGTTCTTAATAATATTCACATTTACAGAAAACACTCTAAAATTATTACTTTCACTTTTCCTTAACTTTCTAGAAATAATAAATGTATTTTATTTATCATCCATTTCCTTTCTTCTTTTTCTTTTATGCTCCCCCTTTAATTTTCATTTTCTTTTACTATTATAATTCTATTTCCCCCATTTATCACTTCCTAATTTACACCTTCCTCAACACTTATTTCAGGACCTTCCTGTATCTCCTCCTCTTTTTTTTTTGTTTTGTTTTCTTGTTTATCTAATTTATCTTCTACTTCCACCACTTATGATGTTTCCATTCTTTGTTCTATTTCTTCTCCTTTTCCTTCACTTTCATCATTATTTTTATTATTTTTTCAGACTTACAATACATCCATAAATGCCCAGTTTTGTTACATTTGTAACATTTCAGTTCATATTTTCTTGCATCATGATCCAGTTCCTCACAAATATCACATTTCCTTTTGTCACAGTTATTTATCAGATGTCTTTCATTTCCATCCAAAAAAAAACATGTTTTGTGTACTCTCCAGTATTTTATCCAACCCTTATATCCTTCATTTGTCATGCTTGAAATATATATATATATATATATATATATATATATATATATATATATATATATGTGTGTGTGTGTGTGTGTGTGTGTGTGTGTGTGTGTATGTATGTATATATATATATATATATATATATATATTTTTTTTTTGTCATTTTCTTTCTTAAAGAGAATATTACAATCCAATCCACCAGTCCATAAATCCCTTTTATAATCATTTGCAAGGTACAGTACTTTTTGCATAAATGTTTTAAATATCCTTTTAAAGTCTCTCTTTCTACTTTTGCTTGAAATTCTAAATTAATCTTCTTGTTTCCCTATTCAATGATTTTATTTCATATACATTTAAAGGATTATAGTTTTGCTTTTCATTCCCCAACATGCCTCTCAACCTCTTAAAGCAAAAAATCTGGGAAAGCCGTAAATAATTGGGGGAGGGTCAAAAGCCCAAAAATAGGGTCAATGTTTACAAACTTCGAAAGTTGATAGAATAACAGGTTTTATATTAGCATGAATTTTCTGAAGGGAATGAAGTCTAAAACGTAAATGTCTGTCATTATTTTTTGACTTCAGTCCTCAATGATTTGCTAATGATTTACCAGAAAATTACAATTTTATGGGAAACAGACCAAAACTATCTGCAAAAATCTGAACATTCTGCAAAGATCTGGACAGCTGAGAGGTATGTTCCCCAAGGAAATTTTCCATTGCATAAACAGTCTCAAATATGTCTCAAAATGTCTCTTTGTTTATAAGAATACAATCTCTTACTATTTTTTCTTTATTATGAATCCTCACACATACTTTTCCATTACATTATCTTCTGCTTTCTTTATGTTACTCCCCTTGCACCTTCTTTCAGTTTTTCTGCATCAGATCTCCTTTCCGTTTCACCATCATCCTTCAAAATGTTTTTTTTTTTTTATTTTATATATTATCCATAATGTATCCTTAGGAAACATCTCCTTTATATTCTGGCTTGATCTGCATCAACATCTCTTTCATTACATCATCCTGCAGCCCTCCAATCTTAGGGTTGTAATAAAACAAAACTCAGTTGTTGACTCATCTTTTTTGACTTCAGCAATTGATTTTTGCTGAATAGTTACTTCTGAATCCTCCACAGTCTTACTAATACTCTCCACAGAACTGGCATTTACCACTGTGCCTTCTATCATCTTCTTCTTGTCACACACCAACCTCTCAACCACCACTGTATTATGAAAAGGATGTGTGCATTCCTAACAGAGTAGGAAAGGTTCCTTAATGCCCTTGCTGTATTTCCTGTAGTATTATAAATACCACCAGGGATAACCACTGAAAATAGGCTACTAGCCTAGTTGGACTAACCCAGCTAACAAAGTATAAATATTAATGTTGTGCAAAAATAATCTTAAACATCAGAAAAAGAAAAAAGCAGGTTCTATGCATCAGGATCATGTAGGAAAGAAATTAGAAAAATGATTAGGGAACAGGCAACAACTGACACTAGGAACCTTGGTATAGATTGCCTTTCTTAGAAAAATAATTGAATACTGAGATGACTCCCTTCTACCCATAGTCCTGATAGTAGAGAAGACAGTACCTTCTAATTTATGACATTATGATCCTGAAGAAGCTCCATACATAATTGACATCAAGGTAATTCAAACAAACTTTAAAAAGGCTCAACGGGAAGATGCAATGTAAGCTGAGTAAGGAAAAATATAGCAAGAGTTATAGGGAAGAAACAAACAATATTCCTACTTCTCTTCCAGAATTTAGGTTACAAAATGACTTATTGATGTAGAGAGGTAGAGCCATGACTGCAAACAAGATGACATGAAATCTATTAGAGCTCAGTTACTGAGGGATATTGGAAGGTTGGGTTTGAAAGCAGCAACATTTTCCAACTCACTTATTGTAGAAGAATCTTGTCAGCAATTAGGGGCTCCCTCAGTATCCTGGGGCATGCCATAATCATAACAGTGATTCCCATTAAGAATCAGATGTACCAGGTAGGACTGGAGTTTACTGTGATTAGGTGTAGTGATGCACATGTCTTTATCAGATTCACCCAGCTACATTTTCCAAAAAAATCATTCATGTACATGACTGCATATATCAGGAAATATGAAAAAAAGCAGCAGAGCACGACCCAGGAACACTGATTTAATGAGAAAAATGTTGTAAGCACAAAACACGCTTTCGGTGAGCCCAGTGTCTCACCTTCTTCAGACAAAATTACAAGCCAACTAGCTAACACTTTATATCATCAGTACTCAATCAATTTTAATTAAATTAGTACTCCTTATCTAATTAAATAAATCTAATTCTGAATGCAACCGTTTTTATAAGGATAGCAGATTAGAACATAAAAAACTTATAAGCCTATTTTTAATGTTATTTTAAAATGTTTTAAAACTGTTTTAAATCTATTTTAATCTATTTTAATCTATTTGAATCTATTTGATGCACACACACAATAAATATAAAAAATATATATAAATAATTTTAGCAAACAGTAAATAAAACTGATAAATTTAACAATTCAATTCATTTACATATACATATATATATATATATATATATGTGTGTGTGTGTGTGTGTGTGTACTTGCATCAAAAACAAACTAATATACACATATAAATATAGCAGTATATGTGTATAAAAATATAAATATTGTATAAAATACACTTTAATTAATAACTGAGAAGTGTTTAAAAACATTATATGTTAATATCATAATAACAACATCATACTAAATTTAAAACCATCTAAAAGAAATAATTACATAATCCCAAAACAAACAACCTTCATCCTTTAGGTTAATAAACCTAATTCATTTAAAACAAAGAACAAAACTTGTTGCCATGTTTTTATATATGGGGGTATATGCATCAATTTGTACAAAAAGCCAACATGCTGCAAATTAAACTACTACCTTTTAGTGGATAATAATTTTAGAACACAGGCAATAGATAAAAATTCATTTAAACCTGGATGAGTATATGCACATGTACGTAACTGCCAAACTAATTCATTTATTTCCAAATGAATTTGCCAAGGGCCACCTTTGTTGTCCACCAGAATTCTACTCAAAACTGTAAACTTAAAGGAGTGTCCAGAATAGTTATGAATATGCCTTGCAAGAGCATTATTTAAATCTTGCCTAGCTATAGCATAAATGTGTTCATAAATGCGCTGTTTAAGCTTTCTTTCTGTTTTCCCTATGTAAAATGCAGTGCATTTTTGACATAAGGCTAAATAGACCACTCCAGAAGTATCACAACTATGTTTTCCTAATATTTTGTATTCTTCATTCCTAATCCTAACTTTTGGGTCAGTGAGGATATGTTTACATTGGTTACAAGCCCCACACTTAATCATTCCTGAAAGCCGTTGACTTGAGGGTTGTGGTTTAAATTCTAACAAAGATTTTACATTCCGCCCTCTTCTAAAAGTTAATTTAGGAACCTCACCTAACTTGTGGGACAAGTAACTATCCTCAGTAATCAAGGCCCAATATTTATTGAGCACCTTCCTAATTTCAAAGTGATCCACTGAGAAGGTACAAAGAAATCTCATTCCAGAACTAGACTGGTTGTTGTTGTCAGCCCCTGGTCTAGGTAAAATAGAGGGAGCAGTTTCCAGAATGTTAACATCAAAAGAAAGAATAGGTTTATAAAACCCTGATTTTCTTTTGTTTACCACTTCTGTTCTGATATCAACAAGCAAAGATGCCGGATAACCTCTATTTGCAAACATTTCGCTCAGATGTTCACATTCTAGCAAAAAGTCATCCAACTCAGAAATCATTCTGGCTGCTCTTACCATCTGGCCTTTAACTACTGCCTTCTTCTGGTAACTAGGGTGAGAACTCGTAAAATGCAGAAATGCATTAGAGTTGGTGGGCTTTCGATAAATAAGGCTCTTGTATCTTAAATTGATCTCATCCTTAATAATCAAAATATCTAAATAATTAATCTTGGATTTCTGCAAATTATAAGTGAACTCCAAAAAGGATGTCATACTTGTGATAGTGTCTAAAATTTATGCACCTCAGAGGGGGACCCTTTCCAAATAAGAAACATGTCATCCTGGTACCTTGTGTACCAGGTGACATTGTTCCTAAAACCAGCATCAGTGAACAGAAAGTTCCTCTCCCAGTATGCCAGCACTCCATTGGCGAAACTCCCTCCACAGGGCGATCCCATGGCCACTCCTGATTTTTGAAGATAAATTTTGTTGTCAAAAGACATAAAGTTGTTATTTAAGACTATTTCTAATAGTGTCTCAACTAAATATGTCGTGTTATCATCTATTTTTTTATCTAAAAGGAATTCACATATCCATTGAATGCCCAATTCTTGTGGAATGACAGTGTACAAATCCTTAATGTCAATAGTCAAAAACCAGGAATTAACATCAAAGGGAATCTTTCTGATTTCTTGGAGAAAACTCCAAGAATCTTTACAAATCTGAGATTCTTGTTTGATTAAAGGTCTTAAAATACTGTCAACATATTTAGCACATGCAACAGTAATAGAACCACGCCCATCCACAATAGGACGGAAAGGGGGTTGTACTAAACTTTTATGCGTTTTTGGAATGCCAAACAAGACCGGTAGCCTAGGGGCTAAGACATTTAAGTATTGATACAGGTCAGTATCTATAACTCTTTCCAAAAATAAATCCTCAATCATACCTCTAATTTTCCCATAAGCAGTGTTAACTTCATTAATACTCACAGTTTGGTAGCTAACAGTATTTAGTAGTGTAACCATTTTCTGAACATACACAACATTATCCATAAAAAACAAACCACCCCCTTTATCCGGCTTCATTACTCTTATGTTACAATTTTTTAACAACACTAAAAACTCTCTTTCATCTCTAGTAATATTATAGTGCCGCTTATAGGAAGGTTTGTTCACCTTAAGAGCCCGTAAATCATATTCATACATCTTTTCAAACAGACGTAGTGTGTCATGTAGTGGGGGGTTAAAAGTGCTAGGAACTCTCAGGGTACCAGATGGAAGTATTCCATCCCCCAACAGTACTTTCAAATTGAGTTTTCTTACGAATAACTTTAGATCATAAATGGTTTTCACTAAGTCAAATGGCATATCAGGCACAAATGATAACCCTCTAGCAAAAAACTCAACAAGATTAGAGTCAATGACAAAAGAAGTGTAATTATAAATTTTAAAGTCCCCTTTAGAGTCAGTCAGTGTCACTAGCTCAGGGAAATAGTCTGTCATCTCCTGCGTTGGGCTCTGCGGTTCCTGAAATTGCCCTGATTGTTCCTCGCCTGTCCATTGACTTGTCTGTTTTTTTTGTTGTTCCTGGGAAAACCCTGCTGGTTATTAGAATTATCACAATTGTTGACAGTGCCTTCCTCAAATGAATTGTTGTTACTATTGTCAATCCTGTTAGCATTAATGTTAACAGATTTACTGGTGCTGCTCATAAGCCTTTCGCTACGACGAAGAGGCATCTCTTCAATGTCATTAGGTTCTCCTGCTAACTTCTGTTGAACGCCAGTTGCATTAAGCATTTCAGCTTGATTATATCCATCCAAGCCCATATTTTGCAGCTTGTTAGACAATAATGGGGGTCGAGGATAAGCTTTGTGTAACTGGTATTCATTAATGTCTCTGTTGATCTTTTTCATTTTATTATTAGTGAGCTTACTAATAGTAGACTCAATACTACTAAAAATATGCAAGTACTCATATTTGTATCTAATAAATTCTGAATCAGCCTTAATGTTTTCTTCGAGACTTGCAAGTTCAGTTTTAAAACAATCAACCTCCTTCTGATATTGTGTAACCATCAAATTCATGTACTCAAAACCTTGCTGGTCAAACAATGCCAACAAGGCTTTGTGGAATTGAGAACCTTCCACTAGTCCAACAGGAAAGCGCCATTGCCGCAAACCTTTCGGAACCAGTTTCTTGACCAAGCATTCTTTTAAATAAGAAATTTCAAGCTGCAGTTTCCTGCACTTGAACAGTTTAGAGTCAAAAACAGTGATAAGATGGGATAAATCACTTACATTCTGTTGACTGCTTTCAGACACTTCTTCGCTAGTCTCGTCACTAAAAAAATCAATGTGACTGAGAAATCTGTTAATTGAAGGGCTTCCTGTAAAATTAGAAGCAGGATTGGTGCTTCCTTCCTGCTCCCCGTTTGTTGTACTATTCCTGTTAGCCTGTCCAGGCGGAATATCCAAAGAAGCAGGACTGCGTGCAAAACAGACCCTGTAGTAAGCAAAGCACCAGAAGTGCTAGTTGAAGTCATCCTCGGTGCCTCAGAATTATTAGGCAAACATGAAGAAACAGAACGAGCGCTTAACGCTGGCAGTAATGAAGAACCAGCGCTTTGCACTCCAGATACGCCAGTAGCTTGCAAAGCTTCCACCTTTTGTGTAAGCTTGTCAACACGATCCATGACAAGCTGCAAAAGGAGAGTCAAGTTGCCTTCAGCATTCGCTTCATTAGCAAAGCTCTCCTGTGTGGGTAAATTACCAGCATCACCATCCCTCTGAGAAAATAAAGATCCTTGAGTAGAAGTGCCCGAACTGCTCATGGTAATCACAAACTTAAACACCAACGTAACCAAACCAATGCACAGACTCAGGAAATACGAAAAAGCAGCAGAGCACGACCCAGGAACACTGATTTAATGAGAAAAATGTTGTAAGCACAAAACACGCTTTCGGTGAGCCCAGTGTCTCACCTTCTTCAGACAAAATTACAAGCCAACTAGCTAACACTTTATATCATCAGTACTCAATCAATTTTAATTAAATTAGTACTCCTTATCTAATTAAATAAATCTAATTCTGAATGCAACAGTTTTTAAAAGGATAGCAGATTAGAACATAAAAAACTTATAAGCCTATTTTTAATGTTATTTTAAAATGTTTTAAAACTGTTTTAAATCTATTTTAATCCATTTTAATCTATTTGAATCTATTTGATGCACACACACAATAAATATAAAAAATATATATAAATAATTTTAGCAAACAGTAAATAAAACTGATAAATTTAACAATTCAATTCATTTACATATACATATATATATATGTGTGTGTGTGTGTGTGTGTACTTGCATCAAAACAAACTAATATACACATATAAATATAGCAGTATATGTGTATAAAAATAAATATTGTATAAAATACACTTTAATTAATAACTGAGAAGTGTTTAAAAACATTATATGTTAATATCATAATAACAACATCATACTAAATTTAAAACCATCTAAAAGAAATAATTACATAATCCCAAAACAAACAACCTTCATCCTTTAGGTTAATAAACCTAATTCGTTTAAAACAAAGAACAAAACTTGTTGCCATGTTTTTATATATGGGGTATATGCATCAATTTGTACAAAAAGCCAACATGCTGCAAATTAAACTACTACCTTTTAGTGGATAATAATTTTAGAACACAGGCAATAGATACAAATTCATTTAAGCCTGGATGAGTATATGCACATGTACGTAACTGCCAAACTAATTCATTTATTTCCAAATGAATTTGCCAAGGGCCACCTTTGTTGTCCACCAGAATTCTACCCAAAACTGTAAACTTAAAGGAGTGTCCAGAATAGTTATGAATATGCCTTGCAAGAGCATTATTTAAATCTTGCCTAGCTATAGCATAAATGTGTTCATAAATGCGCTGTTTAAGCTTTCTTTCTGTTTTCCCTATGTAAAATGCAGTGCATTTTTGACATAAGGCTAAATAGACCACTCCAGAAGTATCACAACTATGTTTTCCTAATATTTTGTATTCTTCGTTCCTAATCCTGACTTTTGGGTCAGTGAGGATATGTTTACATTGGTTACAAGCCCCACACTTAATCATTCCTGAAAGCCGTTGACTTGAGGGTTGTGGTTTAAATTCTAACAAAGATTTTACATTCCGCCCTCTTCTAAAAGTTAATTTAGGAACCTCACCTAACTTGTGGGACAAGTAACTATCCTCAGTAATCAAGGCCCAATATTTATTGAGCACCTTCCTAATTTCAAAGTGATCCACTGAGAAGGTACAAAGAAATCTCATTCCAGAACTAGACTGGTTGTTGTTGTCAGCCCCTGGTCTAGGTAAAATAGAGGGAGCAGTTTCCAGAATGTTAACATCAAAAAATAAAAATAGGTTTATAAAACCCTGATTTTCTTTTGTTTACCACTTCTGTTCTGATATCAACAAGCAAAGATGCCGGATAACCTCTATTTGCAAACATTTCGCTCAGATGTTCACATTCTAGCAAAAAGTCATCCAACTCAGAAATCATTCTGGCTGCTCTTACCATCTGGCCTTTAACTACTGCCTTCTTCTGGTAACTAGGGTGAGAACTCGTAAAATGCAGAAATGCATTAGAGTAGGTGGGCTTTCGATAAATAAGGCTCTTGTATCTTAAATTGATCTCATCCTTAATAATCAAAATATCTAAATAATTAATCTTGGATTTCTGCAAATTATAAGTGAACTCCAAAAAGGATGTCATACTTGTGATAGTGTCTAAAAATGTAGGCACCTCAGAGGGGGACCCTTTCCAAATAAGAAATATGTCATCCTGGTACCTTGTGTACCAGGTGACATTGTTCCTAAAACCAGCATCAGTGAACAGAAAGTTCCTCTCCCAGTATGCCAGCACTCCATTGGCGAAACTCCCTCCACAGGGCGATCCCATGGCCACTCCTGATTTTTGAAGATAAATTTTGTTGTCAAAAGACATAAAGTTGTTATTTAAGACTATTTCTAATAGTGTCTCAACTAAATATGTCGTGTTATCATCTATTTTTTTATCTAAAAGGAATTCACATATCCATTGAATGCCCAATTCTTGTGGTATGACAGTGTACAAATCCTTAATGTCAATAGTCAAAAACCAGGAATTAACATCAAAGGGAATCTTTCTGATTTCTTGGAGAAAACTCCAAGAATCTTTACAAATCTGAGATTCTTGTTTGATTAAAGGTCTTAAAATACTGTCAACATATTTAGCACATGCAACAGTAATAGAACCACGCCCATCCACAATAGGACGGAAAGGGGGTTGTACTAAACTTTTATGCGTTTTTGGAATGCCAAACAAGACCGGTAGCCTAGGGGCTAAGACATTTAAGTATTGATACAGGTCAGTATCTATAACTCTTTCCAAAAATAAATCCTCAATCATACCTCTAATTTTCCCATAAGCAGTGTTAACTTCATTAATACTCACAGTTTGGTAGCTAACAGTATTTAGTAGTGTAACCATTTTCTGAACATACACAACATTATCCATAAAAACCAAACCACCCCCTTTATCCGGCTTCATTACTCTTATGTTACAATTTTTTAACAACACTAAAAACTCTCTTTCATCTCTAGTAATATTATAGTGCCGCTTATAGGAAGGTTTGTTCACCTTAAGAGCCCGTAAATCATATTCACACATCTTTTCAAACGGACGTAGTGTGTCATGTAGTGGGGGGTTAAAAGTGCTAGGAACTCTCAGGGTACCAGATGGAAGTATTCCATCCCCCAACAGTACTTTCAAATTGAGTTGTCTTACGAATAACTTTAGATCAATAATGGTTTTCACTAAGTCAAATGGCATATCAGGCACAAATGATAACCCTCTAGCAAAAAACTCAACAAGATTAGAGTCAATGACAAAAGAAGTGTAATTATAAATGTTAAAGTCCCGTTTAGAGTCAGTCAGTGTCACTAGCTCAGGGAAATAGTCTGTCATCTCCTGCGTTGGGCTCTGCGGTTCCTGAAATTGCCCTGATTGTTCCTTGCCTGTCCATTGACTTGTCTGTTTTTTTTGTTGTTCCTGGGAAAACCCTGCTGGTTATTAGAATTATCACAATTGTTGACAGTGCCTTCTTCAAATGAATTGTTGTTACTATTGTCAATCCTGTTAGCATTAATGTTAACAGATTTACTGGTGCTGCTCATAAGCCTTTCGCTACGACGAAGAGGCATCTCTTCCATGTCATTAGGTTCTCCTGCTAACTTCTGTTGTACGCCAGTTGCATTAAGCATTTCAGCTTGATTATATCCATCCAAGCCCATATTTTGCAGCTTGTTAGACAATAATGAGGGTCGAGGATAAGCTTTGTGTAACCAGTATTCATTAATGTCTCTGTTGATCTTTTTCATTTTATTATTAGTGAGCTTACTAATAGTAGACTCAATACTACTAAAAATATGCAAGTACTCATATTTGTATCTAATAAATTCTGAATCAGCCTTAATGTTTTCTTCGAGACTTGCAAGTTCAGTTTTAAAACAATCAACCTCCTTCTGATATTGTGTAACCATCAAATTCATGTACTCAAAACCTTGCTGGTCAAACAATGCCAACTAGGCTTTGTGGAACTGAGAACCTTCCACTAGTCCAACAGGAAAGCGCCATTGCCGCAAACCTTTCGGAACCAGTTTCTTGACCAAGCATTCTTTTAAATAAGAAATTTCAAGCTGCAGTTTCCTGCACTTGAACAGTTTAGAGTCAAAAACAGTGATAAGATGGGATAAATCACTTACATTCTGTTGACTGCTTTCAGACACTTCTTCGCTAGTCTCGTCACTAAAAAAATCAATGTGACTGAGAAATCTGTTAATTGAAGGGCTTCCTGTAAAATTAGAAGCAGGATTGGTGCTTCCTTCCTGCTCCCCGTTTGTTGTACTATTCCTGTTAGCCTGTCCAGGCGGAATATCCAAAGAAGCAGGACTGCGTGCAAAAACAGACCCTGTAGTAAGCAAAGCACCAGAAGTGCTAGTTGAAGTCATCCTCGGTGCCTCAGAATTATTAGGCAAACATGAAGAAACAGAACGAGCGCTTAACGCTGGCAGTAATGAAGAACCAGCGCTTTGCACTCCGGAGTCTCCAGTAGCTTGCAAAGCTTCCACCTTTTGTGTAAGCTTGTCAACACGATCCATGACAAGCTGCAAAAGGAGAGTCAAGTTGCCTTCAGCATTCGCTTCATTAGCAAAGCTCTCCTGTGTGGGTAAATTACCAGCATCACCATCCCTCTGAGAAAATAAAGATCCTTGAGTAGAAGTGCCCGAACTGCTCATGGTAATCACAAACTTAAACACCAACGTAACCAAACCAATGCACAGACTCAGGAAATACGAAAAAAGCAGCAGAGCACGACCCAGGAACACTGATTTAATGAGAAAAATGTTGTAAGCACAAAACACGCTTTCGGTGAGCCCAGTGTCTCACCTTCTTCAGACAAAATTACAAGCCAACTAGCTAACACTTTATATCATCAGTACTCAATCAATTTTAATTAAATTAGTACTCCTTATCTAATTAAATAAATCTAATTCTGAATGCAACAGTTTTTAAAAGGATAGCAGATTAGAACATAAAAAACTTATAAGCCTATTTTTAATGTTATTTTAAAATGTTTTAAAACTGTTTTAAATCTATTTTAATCTATTTTAATCTATTTGAATCTATTTGATGCACACACACAATAAATATAAAAAATATATATAAATAATTTTAGCAAACAGTAAATAAAACTGATAAATTTAACAATTCAATTCATTTACATATACATATATATATATGTGTGTGTGTGTGTGTACTTGCATCAAAAACAAACTAATATACACATATAAATATAGCAGTATATGTGTATAAAAATATAAATATTGTATAAAATACACTTTAATTAATAACTGAAAAGTGTTTAAAAACATTATATGTTAATATCATAATAACAACATCATACTAAATTTAAAACCATCTAAAAGAAATAATTACATAATCCCAAAACAAACAACCTTCATCCTTTAGGTTAATAAACCTAATTCGTTTAAAACAAAGAACAAAACTTGTTGCCATGTTTTTATATATGGGGGTATATGCATCAATTTGTACAAAAAGCCAACATGCTGCAAATTAAACTACTACCTTTTAGTGGATAATAATTTTAGAACACAGGCAATAGATACAAATTCATTTAAGCCTGGATGAGTATATGCACATGTACGTAACTGCCAAACTAATTCATTTATTTCCAAATGAATTTGCCAAGGGCCACCTTTGTTGTCCACCAGAATTCTACCCAAAACTGTAAACTTAAAGGAGTGTCCAGAATAGTTATGAATATGCCTTGCAAGAGCATTATTTAAATCTTGCCTAGCTATAGCATAAATGTGTTCATAAATGCGCTGTTTAAGCTTTCTTTCTGTTTTCCCTATGTAAAATGCAGTGCATTTTTGACATAAGGCTAAATAGACCACTCCAGAAGTATCACAACTATGTTTTCCTAATATTTTGTATTCTTCGTTCCTAATCCTGACTTTTGGGTCAGTGAGGATATATTTACATTGGTTACAAGCCCCACACTTAATCATTCCTGAAAGCCGTTGACTTGAGGGTTGTGGTTTAAATTCTAACAAAGATTTTGCATTCCGCCCTCTTCTAAAAGTTAATTTAGGAACCTCACCTAACTTGTGGGACAAGTAACTATCCTCAGTAATCAAGGCCCAATATTTATTGAGCACCTTCCTAATTTCAAAGTGATCCACTGAGAAGGTACAAAGAAATCTCATTCCAGAACTAGACTGGTTGTTGTTGTCAGCCCCTGGTCTAGGTAAAATAGAGGGAGCAGTTTCCAGAATGTTAACATCAAAAGAAAGAATAGGTTTATAAAACCCTGATTTTCTTTTGTTTACCACTTCTGTTCTGATATCAACAAGCAAAGATGCCGGATAACCTCTATTTGCAAACATTTCGCTCAGATGTTCACATTCTAGCAAAAGTCATCCAACTCAGAAATCATTCTGGCTGCTCTTACCATCTGGCCTTTAACTACTGCCTTCTTCTGGTAACTAGGGTGAGAACTCGTAAAATGCAGAAATGCATTAGAGTAGGTGGGCTTTCGATAAATAAGGCTCTTGTATCTTAAATTGATCTCATCCTTAATAATCAAAATATCTAAATAATTAATCTTGGATTTCTGCAACTTATAAGTGAACTCCAAAAAGGATGTCATACTTGTGATAGTGTCTAAAAATTTAGGCACCTCAGAGGGGGACCCTTTCCAAATAAGAAACATGTCATCCTGGTACCTTGTGTACCAGGTGACATTGTTCCTGAAACCAGCGTCAGTGAACAGAAAGTTCCTCTCCCAGTATGCCAGCACTCCATTGGCGAAACTCCCGGGCGACCCCATGGCCACTCCTGATTTTTGAAGATAAATTTTGTTGTCAAAAGACATAAAGTTGTTATTTAAGACTATTTCTAATAGTGTCTCAGCTAAATATGTCGTGTTATCATCTATTTTTTTATCTAAAAGGAATTCACGTATCCATTGAATGCCCAATTCTTGTGGTATGACAGTGTACAAATCCTTAATGTCAATAGTCAAAAACCAGGAATTAACATCAAAGGGAATCTTTCTGATTTCTTGGAGAAAACTCCAAGAATCTTTACAAATCTGAGATTCTTGTTTGATTAAAGGTCTTAAAATACTGTCAACATATTTAGCACATGCAACAGTAATAGAACCACGCCCATCCACAATAGGACGGAAAGGGGTTGTACTAAACTTTTATGCGTTTTTGGAATGCCAAACAAGACCGGTAGCCTAGGGGCTAAGACATTTAAGTATTGATACAGGTCAGTATCTATAACTCTTTCCAAAAATAAATCCTCAATCATACCTCTAATTTTCCCATAAGCAGTGTTAACTTCATTAATACTCACAGTTTGGTAGCTAACAGTATTTAGTAGTGTAACCATTTTCTGAACATACACAACATTATCCATAAAAACCAAACCACCCCCTTTATCCGGCTTCATTACTCTTATGTTACAATTTTTTAACAACACTAAAAACTCTCTTTCATCTCTAGTAATATTATAGTGCCGCTTATAGGAAGGTTTGTTCACCTTAAGAGCCCGTAAATCATATTAATACATCTTTTCAAACAGACGTAGTGTGTCATGTAGTGGGGGGTTAAAAGTGCTAGGAACTCTCAGGGTACCAGATGGAAGTATTCCATCCCCCAACAGTACTTTCAAATTGAGTTTTCTTACGAATAACTTTAGATCACTAATGGCTTTCACTAAGTCAAATGGCATATCAGGCACAAATGATAACCCTCTAGCAAAAAACTCAACAAGATTAGAGTCAATGACAAAAGAAGTGTAATTATAAATTTTAAAGTCCCCTTTAGAGTCAGTCAGTGTCACTAGCTCAGGGAAATAGTCTGTCATCTCCTGCGTTGGGCTCTGCGGTTCCTGAAATTGCCCTGATTGTTCCTCGCCTGTCCATTGACTTGTCTGTTTTTTTTGTTGTTCCTGGGAAAACCCTGCTGGTTATTAGAATTATCACAATTGTTGACAGTGCCTTCCTCAAATGAATTGTTGTTACTATTGTCAATCCTGTTAGCATTAATGTTAACAGATTTACTGGTGCTGCTCATAAGCCTTTCGCTACGACGAAGAGGCTTCTCTTCAATGTCATTAGGTTCTCCTGCTAACTTCTGTTGAACGCCAGTTGCATTAAGCATTTCAGCTTGATTATATCCATCCAAGCCCATATTTTGCAGCTTGTTAGACAATAATGGGGGTCGAGGATAAGCTTTGTGTAACCGGTATTCATTAATGTCTCTGTTGATCTTTTTCATTTTATTATTAGTGAGCTTACTAATAGTAGACTCAATACTACTAAAAATATGCAAGTACTCATATTTGTATCTAATAAATTCTGAATCAGCCTTAATGTTTTCTTCGAGACTTGCAAGTTCAGTTTTAAAACAA
This sequence comes from Protopterus annectens, assembly GCF_019279795.1. Classification (NCBI taxonomy): domain Eukaryota; kingdom Metazoa; phylum Chordata; order Ceratodontiformes; family Protopteridae; genus Protopterus; species Protopterus annectens. Next base: position 592,888,873 of record NC_056747.1, on the reverse strand, counting down.
TCAACCTCCTTCTGATATTGTGTAACCATCAAATTCATGTACTCAAAACCTTGCTGGTCAAACAATGCCAACAAGGCTTTGTGGAATTGAGAACCTTCCACTAGTCCAACAGGAAAGCGCCATTGCCGCAAACCTTTCGGAACCAGTTTCTTGACCAAGCATTCTTTTAAATAAGAAATTTCAAGCTGCAGTTTCCTGCACTTGAACAGTTTAGAGTCAAAAACAGTGATAAGATGGGATAAATCACTTACATTCTGTTGACTGCTTTCAGACACTTCTTCGCTAGTCTCGTCACTAAAAAAATCAATGTGACTGAGAAATCTGTTAATTGAAGGGCTTCCTGTAAAATTAGAAGCAGGATTGGTGCTTCCTTCCTGCTCCCCGTTTGTTGTACTATTCCTGTTAGCCTGTCCAGGCGGAATATCCAAAGAAGCAGGACTGCGTGCAAAAACAGACCCTGTAGTAAGCAAAGCACCAGAAGTGCTAGTTGAAGTCATCCTCGGTGCCTCAGAATTATTAGGCAAACATGAAGAAACAGAACGAGCGCTTAACGCTGGCAGTAATGAAGAACCAGCGCTTTGCACTCCAGATACGCCAGTAGCTTGCAAAGCTTCCACCTTTTGTGTAAGCTTGTCAACACGATCCATGACAAGCTGCAAAAGGAGAGTCAAGTTGCCTTCAGCATTCGCTTCATTAGCAAAGCTCTCCTGTGTGGGTAAATTACCAGCATCACCATCCCTCTGAGAAAATAAATATCCTTGAGTAGAAGTGCCCGAACTGCTCATGGTAATCACAAACTTAAACACCAACGTAACCAAACCAATGCACAGACTCAGGAAATACGAATAAAAGCAGCAGAGCACGACCCAGGAACACTGATTTAATGAGAAAAATGTTGTAAGCACAAAACACGCTTTCGGTGAGCCCAGTGTCTCACCTTCTTCAGACAAAATTACAAGCCAACTAGCTAACACTTTATATCATCAGTACTCAATCAATTTTAATTAAATTAGTACTCCTTATCTAATTAAATAAATCTAATTCTGAATGCAACAGTTTTTAAAAGGATAGCAGATTAGAACATAAAAAACTTATAAGCCTATTTTTAATGTTATTTTAAAATGTTTTAAAACTGTTTTAAATCTATTTTAATCCATTTTAATCTATTTGAATCTATTTGATGCACACACACAATAAATATAAAAAATATATATAAATAATTTTAGCAAACAGTAAATAAAACTGATAAATTTAACAATTCAATTCATTTACATATACATATATATATATGTGTGTGTGTGTGTGTGTACTTGCATCAAAACAAACTAATATACACATATAAATATAGCAGTATATGTGTATAAAAATATAAATATTGTATAAAATACACTTTAATTAATAACTGAGAAGTGTTTAAAAACATTATATGTTAATATCATAATAACAACATCATACTAAATTTAAAACCATCTAAAAGAAATAATTACATAATCCCAAAACAAACAACCTTCATCCTTTAGGTTAATAAACCTAATTCGTTTAAAACAAAGAACAAAACTTGTTGCCATGTTTTTATATATTGGGGTATATGCATCAATTTGTACAAAAAGCCAACATGCTGCAAATTAAACTACTACCTTTTAGTGGATAATAATTTTAGAACACAGGCAATAGATATAAATTCATTTAAGCCTGGATGAGTAAATGCACATGTACGTAACTGCCAAACTAATTCATTTATTTCCAAATGAATTTGCCAAGGGCCACCTTTGTTGTCCACCAGAATTCTACCCAAAACTGTAAACTTAAAGGAGTGTCCAGAATAGTTATGAATATGCCTTGCAAGAGCATTATTTAAATCTTGCCTAGCTATAGCATAAATGTGTTCATAAATGCGCTGTTTAAGCTTTCTTTCTGTTTTCCCTATGTAAAATGCAGTGCATTTTTGACATAAGGCTAAATAGACCACTCCAGAAGTATCACAACTATGTTTTCCTAATATTTTGTATTCTTCGTTCCTAATCCTGACTTTTGGGTCAGTGAGGATATGTTTACATTGGTTACAAGCCCCACACTTAATCATTCCTGAAAGCCGTTGACTTGAGGGTTGTGGTTTAAATTCTAACAAAGATTTTACATTCCGCCCTCTTCTAAAAGTTAATTTAGGAACCTCACCTAACTTGTGGGACAAGTAACTATCCTCAGTAATCAAGGCCCAATATTTATTGAGCACCTTCCTAATTTCAAAGTGATCCACTGAGAAGGTACAAAGAAATCTCATTCCAGAACTAGACTGGTTGTTGTTGTCAGCCCCTGGTCTAGGTAAAATAGAGGAGCAGTTTCCAGAATGTTAACATCAAAAGAAAGAATAGGTTTATAAAACCCTGATTTTCTTTTGTTTACCACTTCTGTTCTGATATCAACAAGCAAAGATGCCGGATAACCTCTATTTGCAAACATTTCGCTCAGATGTTCACATTCTAGCAAAAAGTCATCCAACTCAGAAATCATTCTGGCTGCTCTTACCATCTGGCCTTTAACTACTGCCTTCTTCTGGTAACTAGGGTGAGAACTCGTAAAATGCAGAAATGCATTAGAGTAGGTGGGCTTTCGATAAATAAGGCTCTTGTATCTTAAATTGATCTCATCCTTAATAATCAAAATATCTAAATAATTAATCTTGGATTTCTGCAAATTATAAGTGAACTCCAAAAAGGATGTCATACTTGTGATAGTGTCTAAAAATGTAGGCACCTCAGAGGGGGACCCTTTCCAAATAAGAAATATGTCATCCTGGTACCTTGTGTACCAGGTGACATTGTTCCTAAAACCAGCGTCAGTGAACAGAAAGTTCCTCTCCCAGTATGCCAGCACTCCATTGGCGAAACTCCCTCCACAGGGCGATCCCATGGCCACTCCTGATTTTTGAAGATAAATTTTGTTGTCAAAAGACATAAAGTTGTTATTTAAGACTATTTCTAATAGTGTCTCAACTAAATATGTCGTGTTATCATCTATTTTTTTATCTAAAAGGAATTCACATATCCATTGAATGCCCAATTCTTGTGGTATGACAGTGTACAAATCCTTAATGTCAATAGTCAAAAACCAGGAATTAACATCAAAGGGAATCTTTCTGATTTCTTGGAGAAAACTCCAAGAATCTTTACAAATCTGAGATTCTTGTTTGATTAAAGGTCTTAAAATACTGTCAACATATTTAGCACATGCAACAGTAATAGAACCACGCCCATCCACAATAGGACGGAAAGGGGGTTGTACTAAACTTTTATGCATTTTTGGAATGCCAAACAAGACCGGTAGCCTAGGGGCTAAGACATTTAAGTATTGATACAGGTCAGTATCTATAACTCTTTCCAAAAATAAATCCTCAATCATACCTCTAATTTTCCCATAAGCAGTGTTAACTTCATTAATACTCACAGTTTGGTAGCTAACAGTATTTAGTAGTGTAACCATTTTCTGAACATACACAACATTATCCATAAAAACCAAACCACCCCCTTTATCCGGCTTCATTACTCTTATGTTACAATTTTTTAACAACACTAAAAACTCTCTTTCATCTCTAGTAATATTATAGTGCCGCTTATAGGAAGGTTTGTTCACCTTAAGAGCCCGTAAATCATATTCACACATCTTTTCAAACGGACGTAGTGTGTCATGTAGTGGGGGGTTAAAAGTGCTAGGAACTCTCAGGGTACCAGATGGAAGTATTCCATCCCCCAACAGTACTTTCAAATTGAGTTGTCTTACGAATAACTTTAGATCAATAATGGTTTTCACTAAGTCAAATGGCATATCAGGCACAAATGATAACCCTCTAGCAAAAAACTCAACAAGATTAGAGTCAATGACAAAAGAAGTGTAATTATAAATTTTAAAGTCCCCTTTAGAGTCAGTCAGTGTCACTAGCTCAGGGAAATAGTCTGTCATCTCCTGCGTTGGGCTCTGCGGTTCCTGAAATTGCCCTGATTGTTCCTTGCCTGTCCATTGACTTGTCTGTTTTTTTTGTTGTTCCTGGGAAAACCCTGCTGGTTATTAGAATTATCACAATTGTTGACAGTGCCTTCTTCAAATGAATTGTTGTTACTATTGTCAATCCTGTTAGCATTAATGTTAACAGATTTACTGGTGCTGCTCATAAGACTTTCGCTACGACGAAGAGGCATCTCTTCCATGTCATTAGGTTCTCCTGCTAACTTCTGTTGTACGCCAGTTGCATTAAGCATTTCAGCTTGATTATATCCATCCAAGCCCATATTTTGCAGCTTGTTAGACAATAATGAGGGTCGAGGATAAGCTTTGTGTAACCAGTATTCATTAATGTCTCTGTTGATCTTTTTCATTTTATTATTAGTGAGCTTAATAATAGTAGACTCAATACTACTAAAAATATGCAAGTACTCATATTTGTATCTAATAAATTCTGAATCAGCCTTAATGTTTTCTTCGAGACTTGCAAGTTCAGTTTTAAAACAATCAACCTCCTTCTGATATTGTGTAACCATCAAATTCATGTACTCAAAACCTTGCTGGTCAAACAATGCCAACAAGGCTTTGTGGAATTGAGAACCTTCCACTAGTCCAACAGGAAAGCGCCATTGCCGCAAACCTTTCGGAACCAGTTTCTTGACCAAGCATTCTTTTAAATAAGAAATTTCAAGCTGCAGTTTCCTGCACTTGAACAGTTTAGAGTCAAAAACAGTGATAAGATGGGATAAATCACTTACATTCTGTTGACTGCTTTCAGACACTTCTTCGCTAGTCTCGTCACTAAAAAAATCAATGTGACTGAGAAATCTGTTAATTGAAGGGCTTCCTGTAAAATTAGAAGCAGGATTGGTGCTTCCTTCCTGCTCCCCGTTTGTTGTACTATTCCTGTTAGCCTGTCCAGGCGGAATATCCAAAGAAGCAGGACTGCGTGCAAAAACAGACCCTGTAGTAAGCAAAGCACCAGAAGTGCTAGTTGAAGTCATCCTCGGTGCCTCAGAATTATTAGGCAAACATGAAGAAACAGAACGAGCGCTTAACGCTGGCAGTAATGAAGAACCAGCGCTTTGCACTCCAGATACGCCAGTAGCTTGCAAAGCTTCCACCTTTTGTGTAAGCTTGTCAACACGATCCATGACAAGCTGCAAAAGGAGAGTCAAGTTGCCTTCAGCATTCGCTTCATTAGCAAAGCTCTCCTGTGTGGGTAAATTACCAGCATCACCATCCCTCTGAGAAAATAAAGATCCTTGAGTAGAAGTGCCCGAACTGCTCATGGTAATCACAAACTTAAACACCAACGTAACCAAACCAATGCACAGACTCAGGAAATACGAAAAAAAGCAGCAGAGCACGACCCAGGAACACTGATTTAATGAGAAAAATGTTGTAAGCACAAAACACGCTTTCGGTGAGCCCAGTGTCTCACCTTCTTCAGACAAAATTACAAGCCAACTAGCTAACACTTTATATCATCAGTACTCAATCAATTTTAATTAAATTAGTACTCCTTATCTAATTAAATAAATCTAATTCTGAATGCAACAGTTTTTAAAAGGATAGCAGATTAGAACATAAAAAACTTATAAGCCTATTTTTAATGTTATTTTAAAATGTTTTAAAACTGTTTTAAATCTATTTTAATCTATTTTAATCTATTTGAATCTATTTGATGCACACACACAATAAATATAAAAAATATATATAAATAATTTTAGCAAACAGTAAATAAAACTGATAAATTTAACAATTCAATTCATTTACATATACATATATATATATATGTGTGTGTGTGTGTGGGTACTTGCATCAAAAACAAACTAATATACACATATAAAAATAGCAGTATATGTGTATAAAAATATAAATATTGTATAAAATACACTTTAATTAATAACTGAGAAGTGTTTAAAAACATTATATGTTAATATCATAATAACAACATCATACTAAATTTAAAACCCTCTAAAAGAGATGATTACATAATCCCAAAACAAACAACCTTCATCCTTTAGGTTAATAAACCTAATTCATTTAAAACAAAGAACAAAACTTGTTGCCATGTTTTTATATATGGGGGTATATGCATCAATTTGTACAAAAAGCCAACATGCTGCAAATTAAACTACTACCTTTTAGTGGATAATAATTTTAGAACACAGGCAATAGATACAAATTCATTTAAGCCTGGATGAGTATATGCACATGTACGTAACTGCCAAACTAATTCATTTATTTCCAAATGAATTTGCCAAGGGCCACCTTTGTTGTCCACCAGAATTCTACCCAAAACTGTAAACTTAAAGGAGTGTCCAGAATAGTTATGAATATGCCTTGCAAGAGCATTATTTAAATCTTGCCTAGCTATAGCATAAATGTGTTCATAAATGCGCTGTTTAAGCTTTCTTTCTGTTTTCCCTATGTAAAATGCAGTGCATTTTTGACATAAGGCTAAATAGACCACTCCAGAAGTATCACAACTATGTTTTCCTAATATTTTATATTCTTCGTTCCTAATCCTGACTTTTGCGTCAGTGAGGATATATTTACATTGGTTACAAGCCCCACACTTAATCATTCCTGAAAGCCGTTGACTTGAGGGTTGTGGTTTAAATTCTAACAAAGATTTTACATTCCGCCCTCTTCTAAAAGTTAATTTAGGAACCTCACCTAACTTGTGGGACAAGTAACTATCCTCAGTAATCAAGGCCCAATATTTATTGAGCACCTTCTTAATTTCAAAGTGATCCACTGAGAAGGTACAAAGAAATCTCATTCCAGAACTAGACTGGTTGTTGTTGTCAGCCCCTGGTCTAGGTAAAATAGAGGGAGCAGTTTCCAGAATGTTAACATCAAAAGAAAGAATAGGTTTATAAAACCCTGATTTTCTTTTGTTTACCACTTCTGTTCTGATATCAACAAGCAAAGATGCCGGATAACCTCTATTTGCAAACATTTCGCTCAGATGTTCACATTCTAGCAAAAAGTCATCCAACTCAGAAATCATTCTGGCTGCTCTTACCATCTGGCCTTTAACTACTGCCTTCTTCTGGTAACTAGGGTGAGAACTCGTAAAATGCAGAAATGCATTAGAGTAGGTGGGCTTTCGATAAATAAGGCTCTTGTATCTTAAATTGATCTCATCCTTAATAATCTCATTAAATCAGTGTTCCTGGGTCATGCTCTGCTGCTTTTTTTTCGTATTTCCTGAGTCTGTGCATTGGTTTGTTTACGTTGGTGTTTATGACTGCATATATGATGCTGTTGAATGTTTTGCTCCATGTCTCCCATCACTTTCTCATCCACCCCTATTATCAAGGTTGTCCTATCTACAAGAAATAGTACTAGGGATACAATGATTAGGACTAATTGGAGTAGAAAGCTGAAGATAGTCATTTGGAATGTAAGCAGTGAGGGTCAGTTTCCATGAATATTTCACCATCATAATTGGGAGATTCTAAAATTTCCAGGGGAGAGCATATAACTAATTGGCATTAGCCACATCCCTGCAATAGTATGCAACTCAACAAACAGGACTTCTTTCTATACTGAGGCCTCTGGCAGTGGGAATTCTAAGCAGTAGGGTGTTCTAAGAATTGCAAAAGCTTACTTTGAGTGGGAAAATAGCTATATTATGGCTTCTTGATCATAATAAGCTTTTTTAAATCCCAAGGGATATCTAGGCCACAGAAATAAGAAATAAAGGAATATCTGTTAAAAACTGAATAGTTATTCTAAATGCTACCTAATAGAGCAAACCTGATTCAAAATCAAACTCAGACCAAGAGAAAGAGTTAACTTAAACCTTACAGAATGTAAGTATCACAGTGAAAATACATGTAAGAAAAACCACAAAAAATGCTTAAGGTAGTGAAAATTAAAGTACATGTCACAAGACCTATCTGTTCATGTGGATGAAGCAAAGAATCAAATAGCCTGTCCTCTAGACTTCATCCAATCATTAAATGATAAAGATTATGATGAGGAGAATTAGGGGTGTCAAAATAACATACATATAATGGGCCTACAGGAAGGAGAAGAATAGATGGATCTGCTCCAATTTCTACAGGTATAGGTACCAGCCACTATAGGGCTGGATATATCTCCTAAACTTATGATCAGGAAGGGTAAATCATACAATAGCAGCCATGCCACAGTTGGGAGCTCCCCCAAGGCCTGTGCTTACGTACTTCCTGTCATTCCAACAGAAGGAAAAAGTGCTTTGCTCTGCCTGGGAAAAGAAATATATTACAAAGTTGGGATAGAAGATAAGGTTTGCCAATGACTTCTCCAAGCAAGCTGTAACTAATAAAAGAGTTTGTCTCCTCTTGGTCCTTTACTGAAAGAAAAGGAGTTAAAGCCAATATATGTTATCCAGCTCAGCTTTGAATACTATTTCTGGATGGGCAACATATTTTTCATCAGTTAGATGATGCCATAACCCACTTAAAGGGGAAGGCAGCCTTAGCTGTGTCTGATAATATGGAGTTTTCCCCTGCATTAACTAAGAAGATAAAATTACTTAATGGACCAACTTTAACCACACTTCATCCAAAGAGGTCTAATCCAGCTGCTAAAGAAGTTGACTCAGGTTTCAAGGCATCGGTAATGCGAATAATCCGAAATGACTATCCCAGCAGATGTTATTCCTTTAAGTCCTTATGACTTCATATGTACTGTGTATTCAAGGTTTAATCACTTGGTAATCACACAAGTATAGTAGAAAACAATAGCTGATTAAGGTGACCATGGTCATTTATAACATGTTAGCATTGTAACACATTAGGAATAGTGCACCTGCTTCAATGTTGTACTTATTTAAAACTTTACCTGTCCTACCTGGAACTCTTCTATCTGGATAGTAGTTGCCCATTTTGATCTAGTGTAGTGAATCCTTTGCTATGTATCACATAGTGGGGGTCAGGAATACTTCTCTATAAACTTGGAAGACTTCAGACAATTTGTATATAGCCTGTATGTTATCCAGTTCACATTTAGCTCATTTTACCGGTTTATAGTTTGCTGTGTTTACTAAAATTAGTGTTTAATATATATAATTTTCATAGATTTTTTTCATTGTTACTCTTTGAACGATTTATTATTCCTCTCTAAAGCTCACTCTGGGAAGACTTTCTTGGAATCAGTTAGGATCATGGATGGATGGATTGAATGGTATTATTTCCAAGTAAAGTACACAGATGAAATTATCTGGTGCAAATTAAGACAAAAGTAACATTAATCATTGAAATTGCTACATCCCACGGCTAAAGTGACTTACATACAGAGAGACACAAAATATTAAAAATATGTAAAAAAAAACATAAAATACCAGGATTTGCAGGAAGAAATAAGGGCAATGTGGAAGAAGCACACCTTGGCAATTCCAATAGCAGTAGTAGCAATGAGTCTTATAGAAAATAATTTACAATTGTACTTAGATATGTTACCGATACATGTAATTCCATATGCATTACAGAAGGAGTCAATATTGGGCACAGTGCAGGTGCTGAGAAGGGCACGTCTGGCTAGCATCAAAGATTGAAACAATACAAATTTCATGAACTTTAATCACGCTTTGACTTAGAAATGGGGTTGATTCCCATCATGGCATTAAAAACCCAAAAGGCTTGGAGAAATTAAAGCAAAGAAATAGGTAGGGAGTGTATAAATAAGCAAGTCCTTCAGTGTTTGAGAACACATGCAAAAATTACATATTCTTCAAAATAGAGACTATTTATCTGGAAATGTATTCATACACTTTTGACTCCAGATATAGTGTCCAAGTGTTTTCCAGGTTTAGTCCCATTACTTGAAATGTTAATTGAGTTTTATAATGCCTCTTGAGACCACATAATCTGGGAATGTCCTTGCATAGAACATTATTGGATAGATATATGGAATGATCCAGGGAAAAATCGGTCCTATTAGTGGGTCCACTACAAGATATCTGGTAATTTATGGCCTCTTCTATGAAGCTGTAACTTGTAAATTGATTATTTGCATTGTGTTGCTGGCAGCAAAAAAAAAAAAACATCCATTACAAGGCACTGGAGAACCACAAGTTCACCACAACTTACAGAATGCTGGGAAATCCTACTCAACATACATGATGCATAGTTACATGTTGACAGGAGAAAAGGTAATAAAGCTTTTGTACAGAATAAATGGTCTTTATGTCTAGACATTCTAAATTGTCAGGATAACTCATAAAACATATAGCCTAGAGATGTTCTGTGCAGCTTTAGGTGTTACCTAGGGAGGTAGACTATAAGTGTCAGGTTTCAGCACTGACTTATATTTAGTAATAGTATGTCATTTTGCCACTTTTTTCAACTTTGGAAATCTAGCTCCTAATCAACCTACCCTTATCCCTCCTTGTTAGTAAACACTAAATGGTGTCGTCTTTTTTTGTTCTTAGTGGAATGTTATGCACTAGTTCCTTTGTGAGTGAGCTTTTCTATATATTGTATATAGTTAATGCTATTTCGATCCCTACCTTTTTCTTTTGCAGATAATGATAGCCTGTGTTTAAAAATTATTATTTTATCATATATCCCTGCTGTTTTAGCAATGCAAGCTTATCCCATGCTTATTACATAATGTATCTGGAGTCAACTTTTCTTCAATAAGACATAAGAGGTTTCTGACAGAATTTATCACTCTCTTAATCATTATACATTTACTGCATGATAATTGAGATTTGTATTTACATATACTGTAATTAATGAAGTCATACAAAATAGATTAATGGTCAGAGTCTTAAAACTGCATGCCAGATATGCTTCCCCTTGTATAGATAATGTTTTAATACTCTTTTGAGAGAATTGGGATTCCCTCTTAGGTAAGGTACTGACTGTAGTAGACTCCACGAGACAAACCAGGCTAAAGGTTAAGGCATCTAAGAACAAGTTCAGTAGGACAGAGTTAAAATACTTATGATATGTAATCTGTAGTGGAAATGTTAAGCTCAGAAGAGAGAAAAGGAAGCTGTGTAAGAAACTGGCTTATCCAATGGGCTAATAAGCAAGTGAGGGCATTCTTTGATTGGCTGTCTGGATACCATCAACCCCATGTCCTCTTATGTATCTGACAAAAGGGAAAATGTCTCTCAAATTAAAGTGTACATTATTGGCAGACAATACCTTCAAGTAGTAAACAGAGGTATTATATTCAGAGACTGTTTTAGTTTCTCCAGATTTTTGCAGGCCTTTTACAGTTTAAACTGATGCATCAGAGGTAGGCCAAGTGGCACTGCCATCAAAAATCTTTCATGGAGAAGAGCACGCTGTATGTTTTCAGCACTATAAGTTAAGGAAGGCAGAAACTGTCAATTCTAATGTTAAGAAGGACTACATGGCTGTGAAGTGGGCGCTTCCTTCTTTAAAACACTAACTCCTCAGCTGCAATTTACACTGGGACAGCCCATGCCCCTATCATGTGATTAAACAGGAACTGTGGTGGGAGCATTGAGGCAGCTCTACCCACCTGGCAATAAGAAGAGAACAAACAAAAAAAAGTAATTTTGGTGGAATCAAAACATCAGTTGGTTGATAACAGAAGGAAGAAAATCATGGAAAAAATTAGGAGGTGTTGCATCCATCAGGATAAAAATGCTCTTGTCAAACTAAACAAAGAACTCAGAGGACTAATAAAGTCTACCAAAACCAAACTTGAGGTAAATCTGGCCTCCTAGGACTAGAACAACCAAATGGCATTCTTTTGCTGTGTCTGCCACCTCAAAGACAGTGCAGAAACATGTGCAGAGCTAATAGTGGAGCCAAATACAGAGAGAAAGATATAGCAAACCTACTGGTAGTCATATTCAGCTCTATGTTTATTTCTTCTCCTCAGGAAATACCAGAAAATCTACCTCCCCCAGCTCTCACTAGGGATCAGGTCCTTCATACTACCTCTCTAAGACCAAGAATACTGCATCAATGATCCCCAACAATATCACAGACTGTTTTCTAAATAGCATGAAACATAACCTATAAGGTCCTCTGGAATCACCATTTCCCCTTAGTCTCCAAACTAATGATTACTGAAAAATATAAATGTTTCTTGATTAGCAGTGTCACTTAGTGCTAGTCACAAAGCATACTTCCCTACAACATTTAATGCAATGTGTTCCACCATTGTTTATTTGCACAACTGAATTACTGTCAATTCTCCAAACTCAATCTCTTCACCCCTTTTCTCCTATGCCACTGCTTCACTCCTAATCTCCAATACTATTGCTTCACCCCTAATCTCTTATGGTACTGCTTCACCCCCTACTCTCCTATGCTATTGCTTCACCCATAATTTCCTATGCTACTGCTTCACCCCCTACTAGCCTATGCCACTGCTTCACCCCTAATCTCTAATGCTACTGCTTTACCCCCTACTTTCCTATGTTACTGCTTCACCCCTACTCTCCTATGCTACTGCTTCACCCCTACTCTCCTATGCTACTGCTTCACCTCTACTTTCCTATGTTACTGCTTCACCCCTACTCGCCTGTGCTACTGCTTCACCCCTACTTTCCTATGTTACTGCATCACACCTAATCTCTAATGCTACTGCTTCACCCCTACTTTCCTATGCTACAGCTTTACCCCTACTCTCCTGTGCTACTGCTTCACCCCTACTCTCCAATGCTACTGCCTCACCCCCTATACTTCTATGCTACTGCTTCACCCCTACTTTCCTATGTTACTGCATCACACCTAATCTCCTATGCTACTGCTTCACCCCCTACTCTCCTTTGCCACTGCTTATCATTATTATAACACTAGCCATATAAAATGATCAAAGACCTGAATTTCCATCATAGTTAAATAAACTATTAATTGGTTTGTATAGCCAAATATTTTATTATAGCACTAATACTTCCTTATCTGTGCTGCTGTGACAGATGTTTAAAGCTTTTTATTAGCAACATCTGATTCAGCTACTGAGGTATACCACAGGCAGAAAAACTTAATATTCTCTCATATGAAACACATTTTTGCATAGGTGGATTGCAACATGGGATGTCCACTCTTCAATGCCCTAAAACCTTGAGCTTAAATTAAGCAGTTTACTGTTTCTTAAAAAATTGTCATGTGCTGTACAAATTGCTATGCCTTCTAACCTGCAATGAAAAAAGTGTGTGAAATAAAAAGCACAAAAAAGCATGCTTATAATGTAGGCTTCTTGTAAAGGATTGCATAACTGAAGTGTTATCATAATGCCCCATTCAAATAAATAACTATTTAAATCTATCATCCCAGTATTTGTGCTTTGTATTAATGATTTTTTTGTGCCAAATTACAGGTCTTAGGCCATGACTTTAAGCTTGTTATTGATTTTTTTTCGTTATTCACCACTTACTCAGTACCAGGTCATGTAGAGGCTTATTCACCTCATTATTTGTATAGGGCCTGAGTGGATATTGTGTTAAGACAGTCATTTTTTAATTTTTTTTTTTTTTTTAGTGAGTTAACATTTTGTTGTATTCATGCATGTTGGCAGCTGCTGTAACTTTTTAATAAGATTTTTTTTCTTGTTCATTCACACAGAACAAATAACTCAATTAAATATAGTGTGATTAAGTTTTTCTCTATACAAGTTTCAAAATAAATTTAACAAATAAATATTTACAGTCTTTACATGTTGTCATTTTTAGACTTCTTGTGTTCATTCAAATGACAGATTTAGAAGGCTGTTTACTATACTTTCCAACAGACTCCAGTAATCAGAATATAACCCTTTATAAAACCTTCACTTACCTATTTATATGAACAACTTTGATACTTATTACGGGGATTACTGTTTTGGTATATTGGTAAGCTAGAAGGCCATTAATGCCCATGCTTTAAATATTTTTATGCATGTCAGCATGTATTTATGAATCCACACATCACAAAAACATATACAAATCACATAAACAAATGTCAAAATAAAAATAAAATAAATATCTATGTATGAATATACGTATGTATGTATGTATGCATGTATGTAGGTGGTTTTCTTGGGTTTCAGTCCTCTGTGTTTGAAGTCAGGTCATCTATTAAAAGAGGCCTTCAGTTACATGAAAGTGCAGAGTTAATTAAACCATTTTAAACTATATAAGAAGTTAGGAGAGTTTTGTCTTGATATGATGAGACTTACATGAATAATTTTCATAGGACTTTAAAGACATTTATAGCCAACCTTCAGTGACTGCATGAGGTCTAGTTGTTGCCAAGTGCTAGGCATTCAGAAAAATTCATACTATTCCAGAGGAAAAATATTATCCCTGGAATAGCTAATCCTGCTGTCTTTGAGCTGCCCCTAACAAATCGCTTCTCTTCCCATCTGCTATTGTTAATATGCTAAGTTGAGAAACATCCAATTAACTTATGAATCTGTTACATGTTGTTAAGCAAATATTACTAAAATGTGTGTAGTAAAGAACAGGAATACATTTAGTTTGATATTAATTATGGTAATCGCATGACACGTAATAAAGGATTTTTTGTTAATATTCATTGATTCTGCCTTTGCTGCATAAGTCCATGGGTTTGCATTCCGAATCATGGGTGAATAGTTATTGTACATTCATGAAGCATCTGGTTATGTCCTTAATATACAATGGGCCTCGATGTGTAGTTTTATTCTCTTACTATATTTGGTAGCCTCCAGAATACATTAAGTTAAAAGTTGTAAACATTATGTGAATTAGCAAGGAAAGTGTCATATTTAAGTTTCCCCATCTGGCATTAGCAACATTTTCATGCTGTGTTCAAACCAGGTAGTATTAGTCAGTTGAATAGTTCTAACATGCTTTCTAAAACTAGAGAGATGATTTTTAAAATTCAGCAAAAATTGAGAAAATAAAACTCCTTTAAAATATATCTAACCATCCAACAGCTGTGGAAACATTAGCGGTAGGAAGAATATTCACATTTGTATGGCTAAAATACAGAAGTAATTAAAATGTCTTAATTATGAGAACAGAAGGCTTGTAGGAGTTAAACAGCAACACTGGCATCCTGTCACGTTAGGTTATCTGTCTTTGCCATGTGATCAGGTTCAATTTTTCCCTAGTTAAATAATCAAGTAAATACATCATTAGTAACAAATGCCCATATACAAATATAACCAAACCATTGGCACTGCTAACTGCATCTAATGAAAAAATGAAAAAAATAAAACCATTTTCTACATTTGCAATGACTTGATAACTTGTTTTATTAAAATCATTGTATACTTTTCAAAAGGCTTGATAATGCTTTTAATTACTGGAGAGTCTTTCTTCCTTACCTGTGACTCTTCCCTCAAGCAAGAGTAGCCTTGAATCCAAAGCTAGGTAACAACATGACTCCTGGGTCAGTAATTATGCATAAACCATAGTGAGAGAACATTCTTTGGGATGTCATTATAATAAGGCCACCTGCTGCGGCAGTTTTTTTCAAACATTTTACAGTTGAACATGCTTAGAGTAAACGTATTCTGTCATTTAATGGCATAATTTTCTTCTGTTACATGCCTTGGGAATATTAATTTAAGCATAGCAAATGTATTCTCTGTTCTTTCTGCAAGCTTTTGTGAATCATGAACTATTTCTCTGGATTAAGCAAGGATTATTAAATTTTTGTCATGACATTTTTGTCTGTAAGTACCAATATAAATAAGCCAGTTTTTAGTAACAAAAAAGTTACTAGTATATGGAGTGCTTCTGAAGCAGTGACAATGTAACTGTTTTGGCAGTTGAGAGACCTGAGTTAGTGAATAACAATTAAGAGTGGTTTATCTATTTTGTCTTCTTTAAACAACAAACATACATAGATACAAAAATCCAGTGGAAGTGAACTACAGTCCATCAAAGCCAACTTGTTATTCAGCAAGGACCATAATGTTTGCTTTTTCCAAAATCTTTTCAAATTATTCAGATTTTATCCTATATGGATTTTCTGCATACACATAAGTATATATGTTCAAAGGTAAGTACTAGGCTTGTGGGCTAGTTTAAGCCTAGCCCAGACAATTTCCCTTTCAGAGGTGGGAATCAAACCCTATACCTTGTGATTAAGGTAGCCACCTTATTGTTATACCAATTACCCTTTCATCATCTTAAAATCAGGGCAAAATTTAAAAAATAATAAAATTCTAGTGGCAACGCATAATAATCAGATGCTTCGGGACCCATTTTTGTTTTCACAATGTTTTGCATCATGAATATTAAGACTATGCCTTTTGTTTTCTTTCTGCCATTTTAAGTTGTACATTTCTAATTCCCTTTGTCTCTCCTTTCACTCTTATTTGACCATATAGTATGACACTTTTCATAACCTAGTCTGTGGATTTTAAACTGAATTTGCATTACTTTTTGCACCCACAGCCATATCAGCTTGTAGTTCTCAGGCACTCACCCATCTTTTGTGACCAACCATCTCCATTTATTCCCAGATTGCGAGGGAATGGTCAAGCCCAGTTGTAGTCACATAGTAGTAAGGGTCACATCTGCTCTCTAGCTGCTTCTGGGGTATAAGTACAGCATGAGTAAGGCAAGGTGGGTGCTTGTGCATCCATATGCATGGTTTGTACTGAAAATGCTGTGCCCCCGTTAGTGCGAAACTTAACATCCCCTCTGTTTCATGCAAAATGCAGTCAAATCCTGCTGCTAATAGAACCCTCCCATTCAACACTGGACAGCATACCTTTGGTTAGTTAATCTTTCAGCCCCACGTGAGATAAGCTATTACTTTTACTATTCAAAAGCAGTTCATTAGTAGTATATTTAAACACATAGAAATTCTAGTAATAATTTAAAAGTTATGAGATTTATTACTGTAACTACTAGATTTAGTGAAAATTCAATCTTAATATTAAGTCTGAGATTGCCATGTATTGGAACATCGCCTTTTCTCTCACATTAGGTGATCAGTTAGTATATGTAAGTTCTGTTTTTTTTGTGGGGGGCTTACCTACTGCACAAAAAAAAAAAAAAAAAAAATATATATATATATATATATATATATAAAACTTCAAAAATCAGATCCAGTGCCAAACAAAAAACAGTATAGCTGGAATAAAGCCAGGAAGACCAGGAAATTAGCGTACATCAACTTTAGTGGCTAACAAGCCAAGCCACTTCACAAACCAGGTTTCGCCTTAGTGTCATCAGTTTTTTATTTGGTGCTGGATCTGATTTTTGAATAACGTCCACTGGAGCCACAAGAATCACTGTTAAAATGTTTAATACACTCACTACACAAATGCAATGAAATAAACGAATTGATACGCAAGTACATCACTTTCACACAATGCTTCATCAGGCTTAATAAACAATCAGACACTAAAAGAATATATATATAACAAGTTAAGCAACCAAATGGTATAAATCAAATAAAAAATAACAATACAAACTTAAAGGGGCATAATCTCAGACCTTTTGCTAGAAGAGTCTGTTTACATTTTAGTGCTGGGCAAGTCACATGTTCATCTAGAGGCAAGGTTTTCAGAGTCTTTTTAGCATGCTGCAGGTCAGATTACACAAACTGTCAGTGAGGGTTGTGCTAGGATGTCCTAAGAGCTTACAGCTGAAGTTTGTCCTTTTGCATTTTCCTTCCCCCACAACTGAACAATTTGATTTGTTTAGTGATTCAGTTTTACTCAGCTAGAGATGCTATCTTGTCACACACAAACCTGGAGCCTCTTTAGCAATGAAATGATATCTCCTATGTATTTGTTTTTGCAAAAATGTGTCTAAAACTATTCAAGCCTAGGCAATACTATTTTTGTTTCATGCTTATTGCTCCAAATATTTTCCCTTCACTGACAATTAATTTTCATATGGTCTGTTATGAGTGTTGCTTGTAAGTGTCTAAGTGTGTGTATGTGTGTGTGTGTGTGTGTGTGTGTGTGTGTTCATGTAGGTGCACTTTTATAATCATTAAGATTTTCCCTCATTTTGCAGCACAGCATTGCTTTGGGAAGTTGTGCCTTGCAAAGAAAGCTGTTGAATAGCAAATATCCTAATATTCTAAAAAATAATATATTTTGCATCTTTTCTCTAAAAATGTCACACAGCTTTGGAACTGAATCTAATCACCATTCTAAAAGTGTTGTCTCATTGACTAATGCTACATGCTGTCCTTCAGTAATCATACCATAACTGTTTGTCTAATAGTGATTCCATATTACTGAATTTCTTTTCTCACTTTTTTCTACCATTCATTGCGGTAAAATGTTTTGAACTTTCACAGTTTTCATGAATGGTCGACAAAAGTACAGTTCATTTACACTGATTAGCATTTGAAAGTTGAAGCAAATGCAGTCTATATTTCCCCATATACTTTTCAGTATCATTCCTAGAATATTAAAGTAGGTAATTACATGGGTACTTTTTTACTAAGGCAATAAAAAATCAGTGCTGCAACCAAAATCTCATGCCATCAATGACCCTATATTTTGATGAGTTATAGTAGCTATTTTTCTATACATGTAACACATAGGGCCGGATTCACAAAGGCTTGCATGTAGTCTAAGAGTAGCGTAAGACGGCAGGCAGGCAGGCAATATGTCTGCCGAACGATTCAGCAATAGCTAGCAGGGGCGTGCATGAGAGCTTCTAAAGCTACTCTTGCACGGACATTGTTATGGTATGCAAATTACCTAATTTGCTGCTGAAATCTATGCAAATGAGGTAAATTTGCGATCCAGGAAACACTAAACTGTCCGTGGAAGAGAAGTGTTATTTGCAGAAATGTACTCCTTTGGTAATGGAGTACCGTTCTGCAAATAGCTAAATGGAGCTATGACAGCTTCAAATAAAGGATGCATCTAGATGTGGAAGCATGCCAATGGCCAAATATAAGGCCATTGGCATTTGCAAATGTTGTAAATCCTTAAAATCCATTTTTTTTTCTTTTCCCCGATCGCCGATGTTTAAGTGTAGCGCAGCGGCGCGCAAACGTGCTGCACTTTAAATAAAATGAAAAAAAGTGAAAAATAGCCACAAATGGGCATTTTCACTAAAAAGCGTGTTCTGCCATGCAGGTGAATGGTAGGCTGAAAACAAC
Source organism: Protopterus annectens (assembly GCF_019279795.1). Taxonomy (NCBI): domain Eukaryota; kingdom Metazoa; phylum Chordata; order Ceratodontiformes; family Protopteridae; genus Protopterus; species Protopterus annectens. Next base: position 592,869,833 of record NC_056747.1, on the reverse strand, counting down.
ATGGACACTGAGTAGTGGTTGCTAAGGGGGGGAAGCTCAGTGTGAGAGATGTAACCAAGCATTAGTAGGCAATCCTCTGCAAATGAGGATAAGGATAGTGAATCCCAATTTTCCCCGGCATGTGAGCCATGTCCCTAGAGTGTAAGTGTAGGAGTAGGGGAGTAGTAGAGTAGAACATAGGTGACATCATGAGGGGGTATGTCTGAAAGACTGTAAGCTGATTGGAGCACAGTGGCTTGTGTTTGGCCTGAGTTGCTCAGGATTGCAAGAGGCGTGTCTACAGTTGTCCTACCTGAAAACAAGAAACCAAAGGTGTACACTGTGGATATATCTGAAATTTCTTGCAAACGGGCACACAGCGTGTGCGTGCATGTGCGCGAGTGTGCGCTTATTTGCGCGGCGCTGCCCCTTGTGGAAACAGAAAGGGAAAAAGGAAGGAAAAGAAGTAGTAGGAAGTTAACCAAGGAGAACTAGCAGAGCTGCCAGGTGAAATATATCAGAATCAGCCAATTACACAGGCAGTAGACTAGCCCAGCCCAGCCCAGCACTTTAAACTCTTGCAAACAGCAGTCTACCCTGTTTTTCCCCAAGAACTCTGCAACATTGCAGTATACAAAGAGTGAAAACTTAAAAAGCTTGTCAGACAAAATGTTAGGGGCTGCTATTGCTATCATAAACCAACATGTGCAAGGTACTAAGGGTGGTGATGTGAATGCTGCTGAGCAACCCAGAGTGAGGAGATGGAGAAGAGTGTACATACCCAGGGTAACTTACCAGGGGCTACATGAGCTGGAGATAGTGGAGCGCTATAGAGTGGACAGAGACCTCCTGCAGCAAATTGTTGAGCAGTGCCGGCCACGCCTCACACACAGAACCAACAGAGGGGAACCCATCCCAGTGGATACCAAGGTATGTGTTGGCCTACGAATACTAGCTACAGGTACATTCCAGAGACCAACTGGTGATATGATGGGGGTTTCACAGGCATTAGCATCCTGGGTTCTGCACCAGTTCCTGGATGCCAGGTCAGTACATGTCGGTGAGCACGTATATTTCCCTAATTCCAGTGAGGCATTGGCCAGCAATATGTGTCTTTTCCACTAAATAGCAGAATACCCTGAGGTAGTGGGTGCAATAGACTGCACACACATACACATCAAAGCACCACCCAGTGAGTAGGGTAGGGTCTACATCAACCGCAAGGACTTCCCCTCCATCAACTGCCAGGTCGTGTGCGATGCCCAGGGCATAATAATGAATGTGTGTGCTGGCTGCCCTGGAAGCTATCACGATTCCCACATCTGGCATCTGACGCAGCTGTACCAGAGATTTGCCAATGGGGACATCCCTGATGGTCACCTAGTGGGGGATGCTGGATACCCCTCACTGAAACAGATGCCTGGTGTCAAAGCCATGGCCTCAAGCTCAATACCAATAAGTGCATTGTCATCCCCTTTGGTAAAAACTCTGTAGCCATGAACTACAACATATGCGGTAGTATACTTAACACTGAAAGTGTGATAAGAGACCTTGGGTCACAGGTGGACAGTGGACACACCTGTGATAATCACATCCCCACAGTAGTCAGGAAATCCTTCTACGTGGCACACCTCATCACAAAAGGTGTCTCATGCAGAATAGAAGAGGACATTGTTCCCCTCTACTCATCACTCACTAGATCCATAATAGAGTACAATGTCCCTTTTGCTATGTACCTCACAGGACATCTACAACAACTGGAAAGCCTGCAGAAATACCTCACAAAGAGCATTAGCAGCATGAAATACATGCCATACACAGACCATCTCATAATGCTCCAGCTGTACTCTCTCGCATATCGCCTACTCAGAGGTGATCTCTGACTAACATACAAAGCTATGTTAAACACAGAGCTGTTGGACATGCTCCACGTAAAACACTCACAGTCCCTCTGATCTTTGGCCCCAAGCCCCAGAGTGAAATACAAAAGGAAGGGGTGTATCCATTTACCTTATGGATACCCACACCTTCAGGTTAGTGGCACAGCATGAGGCCTTGGAGACCATGCAAGTGCAACTAACATTGGGCAAAGCTGATTATCAGATTGTAGCCTGCTACAGATCACCTACCTTGTTTCAGGAACCTCACTCAGTATTCCTGAGAACAGTGAAAAATATAAAGGTCCTATCAAACACCATTATATGAGGAGATTACAACTACCCAAACATTGAGTGGGAGAATTACACGTGTACAACGTCCTTTGCCCAATGTTTCCTAGAGTTTAAAAACTCAAACACCCTGGAACAGCTGGTCACCATGCCCACTAGAGGTGACAACATACTGGACCTGATCATCACCAACATGGGGTACCAGTGTTCAACAACAGAGATAAACCCCTCGCTGGTAATATCAGATCATAAAGTAATCACACTGGACATCCACATCCTGCCCCCCCCCCCAGTCAAGGAAACCACTGTGAAGACATTTTCCAAAGCAAACTGCACACTTCCCAAGACCAAAGTGGAAAGTACCAAAGCCCCTTTGCTATAGGATAATGCTATACAATCTGCTGAATCATTTACAAGTACATTCTATGAGCATCTACAGGGATGCATGGATCAAGGCATGCCAAATAAAACCAAGATGCACTCCTCCAAAAATAAGAAACCAATCTTGTGGTCATCGCCCGTAAATAAGCTATACAACAGAAGGAGGAAACGAACACATGATAGAGCAAACTTCACAAAAGGAAAGGCATCACTGATCATTATTAGGAAGAAACAATGATCGCTCATAAAATAATCCAAGGCCAGTTTCTAAAGACAAATTGCCAAGGAATGTAAGAATAACAACCACAAAGCCTTTGTTACCTATACCAACCATTTAGGTGGCAACTCTCAAATATGCTGTCAGCTACTGCAAAATGGCAAAAAATACACAGAACCAACTTACATTGCCCACATCCTGGGGGACAGGTTCAGTGCAACCCCCCCATCACCCCCAAAAGGGCCTGTGTCCATCCCAGAAGAATGCAGAGCCCCAGACTTCATGGACATGCAGGTAAAACAGCCCTCTCTAAACCTATGAACACAGCATCAATGGGACTGGATGGTGTCCCAGGCTGTGACTTAAACCAGCCCCAAAAGGAACTACACCCTCACCTACATTCACTGTCCAGACTCAACCTTACCACAGGCTATGTACCCAAAGAATGGCATACAGCAACAGTCATCCAGCTCCACAAAGGGGGTGCCACAACATAACCAGGAAACCATTGCCCTGTAGGCCTACTCAGCCTGGTCTGCAAAGCTATGGAGCAAATTATCATGGAACCCATAAACAGAGACATTGGGGACCTCCAGACACTGGACTCTACCCAACTTGGCTTTTTAAAGGCAGATTCTGCCTCCTAAACCTAGTTGACTTATTTTAAACAGTTACCAAGGACATAGATGGAGGTGAAAGTAGTCCACACAGCCCACCTGGACCTCACTAAGGCCTTTTGACACCATTCCCCACTCTGGCATCATGGACAAGCTTACCAGCTTGAACATTAACAGCTATGTCACAGGATGGGTGGCCAACTGGCTTACAGATCAAACACACATGTTCAGAGTTGCGGGTGCCATGTCCAACTCTAAACCAGTCACAAATGGCATCCCACAGGTCTTGGTCCTGGGAACCGACCTGTTCAGTAGATACTGCTCAGAGGTACAGGCAAGCACGGGAGGAGTATGGCTGAACAAGTTTGCAGATGACTGCTAACTGTGGTCCATAATCGACTCTACGGCTGACACAGACATCCTCCAGAAGGGTCTTACAGAGACGGATGCCTAGTGTCAAAATAATGCCTTCAAGCAGAATGCCAAAGAATGCATAGTCATCCCCTTTGGATAAAACAAAGTGCACACAAATTACCACATAGGTGGTAATCCAGTATGTATGGAGAATGTAATTATGGCCCTGGGGACCCAGGTAGATAGTAAACTCTCCATTGATGATCACATTGCCAAAGTGTTTAGAAATTCCTTCTGTGTAGCCCACCTAATGTCACCTAATGTAACCCACTTTGTCTAGTCTGATGATGTCACCATCCTACAAATATACCAGTGGAAAGGAAAACTCCCAGTAATGTGTATAGTGCGTCATGTAAATGTGTACTGCTCTAGTATCATAAAGTAGTTAGGTAGGGGTTTGAATCCTGCACTTGACAACTGTATGAGAGTGTGTGTATGTATATCATTGTAGAGGAGCAACCTTTTTGGAGGCTACTACAACACCTTAAAAGTGGTATACTTATCTTTGTCAAGTCTGATGATGTCACCATCCTACAAATATACCTGTGGAAAAGAGAACTCCCAGTAATGTGTTTAGCACGTCGTGTTAATGCGTACTTCTCTAGTATCATAAAATAGTTAGGTAGGGGTTTGAATCTTGCACTTGACAACTGTATGAGAGTGTGTGTGTATATCTCCTTGTAGAAGAGCAACCTTTTCGGAGACTACTAAAACACCTTAAAAGTGGAATACTTATCTTTGTCAAGTCTGATGATGTCACCATCCTACAAATATACCTGTGGAAAAGAGAACTCCCAGTAATGTGTATAGTGTGTGGTGTTAATGTGTACTCCTCTAGTATCCAAAAGTAGTTAGGTAGGGGTTTGAATCTTGCACTTGCCAACTGTATGTGTGTGTGTGTCTCCTTGGAGAGGAGCAACCTTTTTGAAGACTACTGAAACACCTTAAAAGTGGTATACTCATCTTTGTCAAGTCTGATGATGTCACCATCCTACAAATATACCTGTGGAAAGGAGAGCTCCCAGTAATGTGTATAACATGTTGTGTTAATGTGTACTGCTCTAGTATCATAACCTAGTTAGGTAGGGGTTTGAATCCTGCACTTGGTGAGTGTGTGTGTGTGTGTGTGTGTGTGTGTGTGTGTGTGTGTGTGTGTGTGTGTGTGTGTGTGCTCTATGTGTGTGACACAGTTGGTCAATGTGTTGTGGGTTTTGCTTTTACTGTTGTATGACATATCACAATGACAACAGTATGTGCATTGCGCGTCAGGTAGCTGTGTGGCAAATACATATACGTACATGTGACCTCAATTATTTCATAGGGGGGAACCCTGCTTTCTCCATGAACACATCTGTTATCTTTGCCAGAGTATGCTGCCGCTTTCCAGACCTTAGGTCACATCTGTATGCTTGTGACAAGCCCAGCCACTGCAGTGATCCCTGGCCTAGGTCATCCATGTTACACACACTCATTATGGTTTCTATTGAATAGTGTGAGTGAGTGTTTATGCCTGAGGTATATTTCAGACCTGTTCAAATGCAGCAAAGTCTGTCAGTGATGGCTACTCATTATAGGTGTACAACAACCTTTGTGGATATGCATGCAGACCCCTTATTGCTTATGTGATTTACCAAAGGATTTCAAAATACCTTTGGAAATGTGATTACCAAAGGAGAGATGATGCAACACTTGGCTGTATGTACACATCGGTACCTGTTCAACATGTTGGGGGCTACTACCTATGTGGTACTGTGGGGATACTATGTTTTGTAAAGGTGGATGACTATGCTTTAGTTGGCTTATAGCTTTACAGAATGGGTTTGACAACAGGTATCTGTCTGTATGATACCCTTGTGGAGGATGTGTGTGTCATCTGGAGAATGCATTATAGGCCACAGTATGCATTTCCAGACGTGGACGGACATATCCCTAATGTGTTTGCTTGTACCTAAGAGAGCTATATGCCAAACTGGAGTGGTCCCAAGAATGGGTACAGGTGAATACCACTGGTTACTGGCATAGTATAGTACCTGAAGGATCCAAATGTTACTGTGTGTCCTACATCTGTGTTTCAGTTGTCAAGACATCATCTAATGATTGTTTATGGTCAGGCTGTTGAGGTTATGTATACTACCAGAATGCAAACTAATGACAGATAGTAACAGTATCACCCACAGCACAGTGTCAAACCATGTCATACACACATGTGTACCCAAGTTCCAAAATGTGTGTAGTACAATGCATACTGGCCACCAATAGAAACTATGGAGTGTTAACACTGTGTAATACAGGGCATGTCACCCTGCCCATGTGTCCACTATGCACGTACATGCAGACAGTGCACCTCCACCATGTTCACAAATCCACACCTGCAAATCTGTGCTGCACACATCCCACACGTACTGTCCACTCTCTAACACATGCTGTCAATACTACACACATCAGCCAAGTTACACGTGGGCGGACAATACACTATTGGAATTAACACTGGTGTAAACAATACTACATTGACAATCATAGCTTTAATGCATCATGCCTGCTCAGCTACACCTTCAAGGATATCATTACACATTACTGCTGACAACATGCTAACATTGCTAGACTGCTATAAAGTCACCCTGTGCATCAGCACCATGTTAGCCTGTTCCTGCATCAATGCTACAGATGACAGGAGGTGGCACAGGTTTAATCATATGTACAGGGTGTGTTGTTGGTTTGCCAGAGGCCTACATTGAGCCATACAATCGACATGTGTGTGTGTGTGTGTGTGTGTGTGTGTGTGTGTGTGTGTGTGTGTGTGTGTGTGTGTGTGTGTGAGGGCCAAGAGTACTGGTATGGGCCAGTGTTGATGTAATGTGTGCGGGTATGTGTTAGCCCTAAGTATCTGGTTTGTGTGTGTGTGTCTGCATGCACACAGTTCCACCATGTGGCTGCCATTTACTGAGATTTGTGGGGCAGCCACAGACTGTATCTGCCAGGCTTTACAGATCACCATCTCTGGCCATGGATACGGTACCTGTGCCTGGCAGGGGTGCTACTGACAGTATCAGGTACTAAGCCATACTGGGTACTATCCTCAGAGGTAGACATATGTACACTGGACCCAGGTCCCTGCTGGGACCGGCCAGAGCCACATGCACATGGTCTTCTAGGATGGTCTATGGACAGCCCACCCCCAACATTGTTGGGGCTGGTACTGACACTACAGGAGCGGCTGTGACTTGAGGGACATCCGCGGCAACTGCCAGCTGCTGATGTTGCTGGCATACATCCACATCGACGTCTCAACCATCCCGCACTGTCCTGATACATGGACATGACATTGTGGAGGACATCTAATGTCTCACCCCAATGTCTATCAGTGACCTCAGTGTAATTATGGATGGCACCTGCTAGGTCAGAGATATTGTCATTTAAAATGTTGTTATGTGCCCTCTGTGCCCTTAGTCCCTGTCTGGTGTACCGTTCCATATGTGCCTGTGCCTCCATGACAGCCCCGGAACATGAGTGAGGTTGCAAGACCTGTGGCACATCTGCCAGGGGCATGATGACCAGCAGTGCTTCAACGAGAACCCCTGGACATCTGCCTATATGGTACCGTTCCAGACATCTGGGTATGGCTGTTGTGTCTGTATGCATGTGCCATAGATACCACACTGTTCTGGCCATTGCTGACTGTACACTGTCCCTCAGCTAAGGGCATTGGTGATGATGGATGTATTGGCAGTATGACTGTGTGCATGGATGGAGTGGACACTTGTGTACTGTCAATTGTTGGCCCAACAACAGACCCTGGCAAACATGCCTGTGCCTCAACACACCTATCCTCATTATTACTATTTGTGTCAGTGACATCAGGTTCCCTGCTGCAGTGAACCAGCCCAAGCTCAGCACCTGTGAGAGGAAGACAGGAAACACACTTTACGACCTGTACATGATGTCAGAACACATGCACACATGCACATATGCACACATGCACACATGAACACATGAACACATGCACACATAAACACATGCACAGATAAACACATGAACACATGAACACATGCACACATGAACAAATGCACACATGAACACATGCACACATGCACTCATGCACACAAATACACTCCTCACTAAAGCAGACACTCACACACACACACACACACACACACACACACACACACACACACACACACACAGACACACACACACACACACACACACACATACACACACATCACCAGAAATCCAGAACATACTGAATAGTGGTTGATGGTGGGGTACAGTATCACAAGCCAAACAGTCATATCACGTGTGTCAGCATGCAGGACGTGTGTTGCTCAACAGCATGCAGTACGAGTGTAAACAGTCCTTGCTAATAACAGTATACATGGCTTTGATGCATGTGTGTTGTTGTTCAGTGATTGGCCTCACCCTGGAATGCAATGTCTACATGGACACAACATTGCTGTGTAAGTATTACAAGCTCTTCAATGTGCTGTGCAGCATCACTCACAAGTATAAATACCATGGCTGGATGTGTATCTGTGTGTCAGATAGATATCCATTACTGATTAGAGTGTCTGTGCCTTTAGCAGATAATTGTGGACACAGATTTAGCTCATGCATGCTATGTATACACACAGGATGAGTGGTGCGTGTATACCTGATGGAATACCATTGCTCAACATAGCCATTGTACAGTAGTTATGGTGAGTGTAGAACATATTGTGGACATGCCAGTGCCAGCCATGACATGGCATGCTACAACACAACTGCAACATTAAACATCACACATACCCAATGTGTGTCATGTGACCTATACACTCAATAGCATTACAAGACATTTATGTGTCACTTTGTGCAAATGGTGATTGCTATGCATATTGTGTATATGTGCATATGTTTGCACACACACACACACAACATTGAGGTGTATAGCAATGAATGCTATGTGTAGTACTGTGGTTACTGTAACTGGATGGGGTGTAGTACCATGAGCCATCATCATGCAACATCATGTGGTCACACAAGGCTACTAATGTGTGCCAGACCGGCACCTATCATGCTGTACCTGAACTGCAGTACCATGGCTACATTCACCATTTCACAGCCAATTGTTACATGGGTTTGTAAGGTGCCCAATAAGGAGCATTGCCTAACATGAATGTGTTGTGTGTTGAAGAGTGTTGCACTGCCCCATGATAGGCCTCTACCCCTCAGGTATATTATGTGTGCTGTGTGGATGACATTTGAGATACTGGAGTGTGACCTTACAGCGGGTGTCTGAATACACCATGTGTAGCATATTAACATGTACTGCATATGACAAAGTTGTGTATGTTGTGTGCATGTGTATTGACTCTGCCTATTCAATGTCCGCTACAGTGTAGCCACAATTGTTTGGGATGCTCTGTGTATTGCATGTGTTTGAGGCAGCTACTCATGTTACTGAGATGTGTATAGTCTCACAGCAAACATGCACAGCATGCATTATGCATAGGTGTGTTACATGTGTACATGGCCTACACCTCACCTATGACATGAAAATTTTATTTGCAATATTAAATGTAGAACACACTCACCAGCATGGGTCTGCTGCCTTGCTGTCACACCAAAGGGACCTACAAGGATATGAGGCAGTTTGTTTAGTGGCAACAACTGTGGCATACTACTGTGGGTTTGCAATCTTACAGTAGTACAATGATTGACAGTCACAGGCCTACAGATCATGTTCCAAATTATCAGTATTGCACAACACCAGGCTCCACATCTTCTAACTACACAGTACACATCTCACATATGCATGATCTACCAATAGAGGTAACAGTAGTCTACAGATATGCCATGTTACCTGCATGCTCCGTGTGAACTTGCTTGGTGGCTCCGGCCTCCATGATGATACATGTCTGCTGTTGTTGTTGTTGGCCAGGAACCACCAGGCTCAGGAGCAGCTCCTCCACTCTGGTGAGGGGGGGATGGATGGTAACCCCACCACCTGTGGCAAGCTGTTGTCTACGGACATCAGACACATGCTGCCAGACATGTCTAAGTAAATCAATGCAGTGATTGCGTACCTGCTCATATGTCCGGTTATGCATGCCTATGTCATTTACCCTACGGACAACATCTTGCCACAGTGCAGTCCGCTGGTCCTGCCTGGTTCTTGAGAAAAACAGTGTGTAGTGCTGAACCAGACTGGTTGTTATGATGTCATCCTCAGCAGGACTATAGGTTGGGTTGCAATGGTGGACCATGAACCCTGGAAGACAATGAAACAATATGTGTGAGCAAGTCATGTGGCACACTTAACATTCTACTGTACAGATATCACTGAACTGCCATAAATAGCAACCTATCATCTGTCAGAGGATACAGACTTTCAATAACCATATCAGTGCTCAACCCACAACTGCCTGACAGTGCCTGGCACATTCTATATATTAAACCATGTTCTACACAGCAACAAAGAGAAACCACTATGTAAGACTATACAACAGTACATGGCACACTTATGCACCACAATGTACCACCTAGCCACAGGAGGTATATATCAAGTTAATGCATAAAGAAATATGTCATCCATTGCAATGATTGTAAAGTCCAGTTACAGTATTACCGATATACCACACTAGTTGATGGCAAACCCCTGCCTAAAATATGTGCACATTCTTGAATATACGTGGCAACCTGCTGTACTAGACTATACATGTTGCTAGATACGCACTTATATTCTTTAACAGACATATGACCGAGGGCATGTTACATGCATACCCACACACACATCAGACATACATACAAGACACAAAGGTATGGCAACCCAGATGAGCTTTACATGTGTACCATACAGTACTGTGTGTCAGTACATACAAAACCTTATGCCTGAGGTATGTAATCTGTGAGGACTACAGGGAACCCACAAAACAGTGGTTCCAAGCAATGTGGACATACACCATACTGTGCTGTTTATGCCTACAGCTTCAGGTAGTACTACAGTTCATACAGGATTTGGATTCACCAGCAGTACCAATCAATAAGCATACATGTACTGCTTTAGCCTCCAATGGCACACCCCAGTTAACACCAAGGGATTACGTCAGACCGTATGCAATACTGCTTTTTCTGCCTAGCAATAGCATACACATCTTTTGTTGGGATCAGAGCTAGGACACAAAATACCATGACAGAAACAGTTTCCCACTAAGCTATCCCACATATACACAACTGTGACATATTCACCAACACATTCACCATCACACTCAGTCAACCTCACATAGCAATTATTGCAACAAGTACATGTAGGTGTGTATTGGTTCATAGGTAGGTAATAGGCTATTGGCCCTAAGGCCTATAGAAGCCTAGCCAGATGGTACCCTGGCCTTTGACACCCAAGTAATTTAATTTCATGTGCCCCTGTCAAGCAGAGCCACAGAGGTGATTCCCGGGTTGTACTTCCTATCTCCCATCCAATCATCAAGATTATTCATGACGATTGCTACTGAGGAGCTTTGTTTGCTATTGATAGGTAGTTTGTTCCAGAGTATGGGATTTCTTTGAGATAGGAATCTATCCCTCCAGCATGTTCTGTTTATTGAGATGACAAGGTTTAGGTCCCTAGAGCGTGTAGCTCGTAGGGATTGTGATCTGTTTATGTGAGGCATGTCCAACAGCTCTGGGTTTGACATAGCTTTGTTTGTTAGGCAGAGGTCACCTCTGAGTAGGCGGTATGCAACAGCCTAGCTGTGGTTTTGTGAGACAGTCTGCATAGGGCATCTGTTTGAGGCCAGTAATACTCTTTGTGAGGTATGTCTGTGGCCTTTCCAGTTGCTGTAGATGTCTTGTGAGGTACATGCCAAAAGGGGCATTGTACTCTATAATGGGTTTTGTGAGTTATGAGTAGAGGGGAACCCTGACCTCTTTTTCCCTGGATGACACACCTTTTGTGATGAAGTGTGCCATGTAGACAGATTACATGACTAGTGTGGCACTGTGATTTTCAAAGGAGAGACTACTGCCCACCTGTGTCCCATGGTCTCTTATCACACTTCCGGTGTTAAGTCGACTACCACCTATGTGGTAGTTCATGGGTACAGAGTTTTTACCAAAAGGGATGCCAATGCATTTTCGACATTGAGCTTAAGGCCATGGCTTTGTCACTAGGCATCTGTCACAGTAAAATGACTCTGTCTCTCTCTCTCTATAAATATATATATATATATATATATATATATATATATATATATATATATATACACATACATATAAACATCCATTGGTGTACATATAGATATACATATAGGCACATATTCAGTCCACCTTTCATGGTGGGAATATCAATTATGCAAAGGATGTGAGGTATACAGTTATGTAATAATATTGCACAGTCTTGTGCGAAATGCATTGAAGGTGTTCTCAGCCCATGTAACTTTAGCAGGCCTCACTGGCTGCAACACTGCAAACCTAACAAATCACACCCACAGCATTTAACCACCACATGTCATATACCAGCACTGTATGCTGTCTTGTTTGCCACACACTACAACCTACATATAAATATGCACATAACAACCTTCACCAACATATATATGACCACTCTTCATAAACAGTTGCAGTATGTCCCTTGCTCTATGCACATGTACAGATGCTAATATATCTGACACAGATATATCTCTCCGTATGTGTGTGCCATACACACATAAGGTCCACACTGTTGTAAGTCCATGGACCTCACGGCTGACCTGTTGGGCCTTGCTGCAACATGAACAGGTGTCACATGTGAGCACAGAGTAATATTAGAGGGTGTATATATAGCTGCAAATGCTAGATTAGCATACTAGCCTGGTACAGCAGTTGCCAATGCTAAGCTACATGTTAATATGACTATCATGCATGTGTTACTCTGTCACATCCATGTTTATATAGCTGTATGCGCTTCTCCCCCAAACAGCCATTGTCTACACTACTGTACAGAACACAGATAACATGGATCAGATGTTTGACATTTAATGCTGAGCTACATATGTCACAGTTATGTCCCACTGCACACAGCTACACACTGATTTGTCCATGGCAGTAGTTATGCAGGGCATCTGTGCATAGATACGTACTGCTGCCACATATGGATGTTTCAAAGTTTGTAGAGCACTCTTCAAAAACATCTACTATATGCCAGTAAATACATATCTGTTACATACCTTTCCTTTGTATGTGTTGGTAGTATTATGTTCCGTGTGTCTTTGGCTTTTTATTTTCTGTTGATGTGGGTGTCTCTCTCTCTCTCTCTCTCTCTCTGTCTCTTTCAATATCTGCAATGGAATGATTGCATATGTGGACAGCAAGTACAGCCTGCTTTTATAGGTATCTGCACATGTGCATGTGATGGCCTCTGCACCAATTGGTGGCAACCATTTGGTAACTGTATGCAACCTGCTGTGTGGTAATTGCAGTACTCACTGTCATAGCAACCCAATGCTATAAATTGCTATGTCAGGTAGGCATAGCCCTTTCAGCTTTCCAAAGTGGGGCCCATGCTTGTTTGCTGTGGACAACGTTGTTTAAGTCAGAAGGTTGGTATAGTTCTTATATCTGACGCTAGGGGTGTAGCCAGTGATTTAAATGTTGTACTCAGACCTGAATGTTGCCACTTCCAGTATACAGTTGTCAGTGTAGAATTGTACTCACCCCTACAAATGCTAACACAAGATACATGGGAGTATGTAGTTTATTTTCTACTTATACAATTAACTGCCATACAAAAGTAGTTATTGAGATGTATTCATTTGACACATGAACTGTTTGTGAACTGCTATACTGTGAATATTAATGTACTCACTTCTGCATAGTTTGTGCTTTTTTATTGTTGACATTAGCACAGGATGCTCAAGAAAACTGGACAATTCCAGTACTGAGTATGCCTACCTACATCCTTGGTAGACCCTGAACACACAAGTATATTGTACATTTGGGTGGGGATGCAGACATACAGAGAACATTATGTATTATTGTGTGAATGTTATCTTGCTGGACTTAAAGGGTTGCTGTGTACCTGTTAGTTTAGCAAGGCAAGTAGTCTGTCTGCATAGCTCCCAACTGTGGACCTATCCAGATGGTAGCCAGACATTAGGCTGTTATTTTCTGTCTGTGCAATGCACAGGTCTTTTCAGCACTGGTACAATGGCATTGTTACAGTCATTTACTACCAGTACATGGCTACATCCTTTGGTATTTCAGTGTTGTACTCCCACATAAGGGTATGCTTGTGGAACTCCTTCCAAAGCTATTTGCACAGTATGTAACAGCAGAAAAGCTGGTATGCCTGTGTGTTTCTGCCTCGGCCAGGCCTCTGAAACACTCAGGTACATATTTGAACAGAGTGAGGTAAAGGTAGGTAAAAGTGAGGTACACCTTCAAAATATTAGAGACAGTATGTGGAGACTTCAGGAGAACCAGTGCATATGGATTACTATACCTTTTCTGAAGTACAATCAGTGTCTAACTCCTACATATTGTCATTATTCATTAGGTGTAATACCCCACCTTTCTGCCTAACGTCAGTACTTTTCAGGGGATTCAGAGGGACACAGCTAACATATGTTTCAAAATCAGGGACATCCCTGAAATGTAGTCACAGTTGGGATGTATGTACTCTGCCCTAATCAGATATGCCACTGTTTGTCCTGCTAAGATACTGTGTGGGGGTTGTAAAGTGCTGCTGTAACATAATTTACTGCTAGAATGGTTGGTTCTCTTATCACAGTCATGTAATGCAATTCCACAACAACTGCTGGTAAAGTTCCACAGAACAGGTTTTGTGTTATGGCATTCCTATTTTTCCTTTACATTCACTCATTCTGATGCATGATATATCTATTTCAGCAACAACCTGCTGTATATCTACTGTGGCTTAGTGGTACTTCATGCAGTCTAGTGTGTCCAAGGTCCGGGGTTCGAGACTGACAGAGGTGTTTTATTTTGCTGCTGAGCAGAACAAGCGCCCTCACATGCAGGGTGACTAAGGCACTTTTAAGCAGTTGTAAGTGGGTTTGCGCAGGTTTGCGCAAAGCTTAGCAATGCTTAGCTAATCGCACACAAGCGCACACTCACACAGACCTGCTAACTACTGCTTAAAAGTGCTTATTCCCGCTAACCCTCGCGCTCATTTCTTTAAAAGAAAAGAAAATGGGGAGATAGGACAGTGGTGAAAAAGGGGCACAAAGAGGGAAAGACAGTAGGGAAAACAGCTTGGGATGTGCAGGATGGGTGTAGGGAAGGACCATAGTTGCCCATTTCTTTTACAGCAACAGCTGTGCATATGCAATAATTTTGGAGGGAAATATGAAATCTTCCACCCCTGAGAGAGGGTGAGGACAACAAAGTATATTGTACTGCCAATTAAATTACATTTTATATGTCCAGCAGACATGTGTGCAAAATGGGCAGCTATGTATGGGGCGTAATTTTTTTCTTGGAGCAGATTGCCCTTTTTTTTCTTTTTCCAGATGAGAGTGGAATGTGGGGTAGGGGATGTAGGTATTTTTGGGGAGGTAGGTTGGGGATGTAAACATACAGGACAAACAAGATGCATACAGGGGTGGAATATGACACATGTGGGGGGTGAACAACATTGACGGGGAAGGATGTTAGGAAACCGCAAGCCCACAAGCCCACAGATGGTGACAGTGGAACTGAAATCCCCACCCATGGGCAGTCACCACTGCTCCTTCACAGACCAGAGGGTGGCTGTGCTGGGGGCTGTATAGGAGGGGCAGGTTCACCCATGAGTCACGCCACTCGTGCCTCAAGCTGGCATAGAGGATCAGTGATGGAATGCTGGATCTCCCTACACACCACAGCCCAGACCATTCGGAGGGTGAGAGGAGGCCCTCCTCCACCCACACTTGCACGGGGGCAGGCAAGCTTTATCCCCTGCAGCGCTTCCACCCGAAGGTGGCATAGGCCCAATGAAGGAGGAGGTCCTGGGCTGGGCACCAGGTCTGCTGCTACCAGGTGCCATCACCAGCTGAGGTGGGACAGGTGGGTCTGCTGGGAACGGCCTTCCCATACGTTCTATGTTTAGGAGGATTTAATGACAATATGGGTTGGTAACAGCCAACAGCATTCCAAATTAGTTGTAACAGCATGCAGTAGTATTCCCATTAACCCAACACACCAGAGTTCCAACAGTTGAACAGCAAGCATAACACATGCATATACAGAACAACAGTGGACACTCCAACAGCATGCAGGATTAATTGGTGGCAACAGGCCACCAAGATTGTGGTATTTGAATAGGGCACATGCATCAAAGTAAATGCAGATATTTATAAACCAATAGGACATATGTCCCAACAAATGTTTTGAGATTGGACATACCCATTGAGGTGTGGAATTGCATTGTTTATGCACATACAGTAGGGTGTAAAAAGATACCTCCATTAACAACTTATATATACTTATAGTTTACACTACATTCCTATTGACTGCAGGTATATATCCCCTACATGTATTATTACACTAGGCAATGTCCGTTAAATTGTGAAATGGGTTTTGCTAGTTCTTTATATACCTGACCTGTATCTGACATGCAAACTGTCCAGGATGCAGATGTTACTGCTACGTATTTATATATTATATTTATATTTATATATCTACATATCTAGATGTGTTCAGGTGACATTATCAGTTATATTTTAACAGCCCCCTACATTTCTAGCAGCACACTGACATTTCTGAGGAACACAATAACAAGCTACTCATGTGCCAGATTAACCTGTACATGCCGGTCATGAACCAACAGTTGAGAACTGTATATATGCTTAACAGCTACTGGCACTCCCTTCATCCACTTTATATGGGCCTACCCAAGTGTGGGTTGACAGCACTTAATACAACAGTACTATTTCTATAATGCAAGAGTACAACAACATATCAAAGAAAGTGACATGGACACTCTCCAGGAATTATACCTTTATTAATTACATAACACACTTTTCGAGGGGCTCTCTCATTTATTTGATATAACAGTGCATGCAGAAGACTTATTCAAGACGTATTATACCTTTATTAATGGGTTACAACACTCTTTTTCAGGCTCTCTCACTCATTTTATACAACAGTACATGCAGTGAAATTATTCAAGACTTATTATACCTTTATTAATGGGTTACAACCCTCTTTTTTAGGCTCTCTTACTTATTTTATATAACAGTATATGCAGAGAAGTTATTCAAGACTTATTATACATTTATTATTGGGCTACAACACTTTTTCTCAGGCTCTCTCACTTATTTTATATAACAATACATGCAGAATAATTATGAATCTGCCTGGTGGCACAGCCTTAGCAGCCTATCTGCATAGGCTTGCTGATTTAGGTTCATTGGTTCATAGGTTCATACTAGGCTATCTGCCCTAGGGCATTTATAAGCCTAGCCAGAATGTGTTTGGCTTTCGCCACCCATTTTAAATTTATTTTGCTATGCCCTTTTTCGAGGTTAGTATACTCTGCCTCTCTCTAACAGTGACACAGAAGTGATACCCGGGATAAACCTATGATCTCCCATCCACTCATCAATATTCCTCTTGAAGAGAGTCAGTGAGGGACTCTGCCTAACCTGGACTGGGATTTTATTCCAGAGTGAAGGGAGCCTCTGGGTTATGAATCTGTCCCTCCAGCATATCCTATTTATTTCAGTGCTGAGGTTCAAGTCTCTCGAGCACGTAGCTCGATGGGATTTGGATTTTCTGAGGTGCAGCATGTCCATTAATTCCGGGTTGGACATGGCTTTATACGTCAGGCACAGATCGCCTCTGAACAGGTGGTATGCCACTGAGTAGAGCTGGAGTTTCTTTAACCGGGCAGCATATGGCATCTGTTTGAGCCCTTTGATCCTCTTGGTGAGGTACTTTTGGGGTCTTTCCAGTTGCTGCAGGTGTCTGGTAAGGTACATCCCAAAAGGGGCATTGTACTCAATTATGGGCCTGATGAGGTATGAGTAAAGAGGCACAATGACCTCCCCTGATCTAGATGTGAATCCCTTCATGATTAGGTGTGTTATATAAAATGTTTTTCTAACCACTTTGGCCACGTGGTTGTCAAATGAGAGATTGCTATCAACTTGGGTCCCCAGGTCCCTAATTACTTCTTCTGTACTTAATGGATTACCACCTATGTGGTAATTTGTGGCACTTTGTTTTGCCAAAGGGATGACTATACACTTTTGGCATTTAGCTTGAGGCCATGGCTCTGGCACCAGTTGTCTGTTTCTATGAGGCCCTTTTGGAGGATGCTTGTGTCGGCTGGAGAGTCGATTATGGTGCCCAGTTTGCAGTCATCTGCGAACTTGGTCAGCTACAGTCCTTCCGTGTTGGCCTGTACCTCCGAGAAATATATACCGAACAAGAGAGGTCCCAGGACTGAGCCTTGTGGGACACCACTTGTAACTGGATTGGAGTCTGACATGGCTCCAGCAATTCTAACCATGTGGGTTCTGTCCTTGAGCCAGTTTGCAACCCATCTAGTGACATAGGGGTTTATATTTAAGCTGGTGAGCTTATCTATAATGCCCGAGTGGGGTATTGTATTGAAGGCTTTTGAGAGGTCCAGGTAGGCTGTGTGGACCACCTTCCCCTCGTCAATGGCCTTGGTGACTGTTTCAAAGAAATCAACCAGGTTTAAGAGGCAGGATCTGCCCTTAACAAAGCCAAACTGAGTAGGATCCAGTGTCTGTAGGTCCCCAATATCTTTATTTACGAGGTCCATGATGATCCTTTCCATAGCTTTGCAGACCAAGCTAGTCAGGCTTATGGGGCGATAGTTTCCAGGATCCGATAAGGCACCACCTTTATGGAGATGGACCACTGTTGCTGTACGCCACTCTTTGGGCACATATCCTGTAGTAAGGCTGAGATTGAACAGTAGTTTTATGTTTGGGTTTAGCTCTTCTTGGATTTCATGTAGGACGCAGCCCAGGACACCGTCTGGTCCCATTGATGCTGTGTTTTTTGCTTTGGAGAGGGTGGCTCTTACCTGAGCATCTGAGATGTCAGGGGGGCAGCACTCTGCTGGGATAGATATTTGCCCTTTGGTGGGGAGGGGAGAAGTTTGCTGAACCTGTCAGCTAGGATGTTGGCAATGTCTGTGGGTTTGGTGTATTTTTTGTCATTTTGGACTAATTCTGAGCATATCTGGGAATTACCACCCAGGTTCCTAACATAACTAAAGAAAGCCTTGTGATTATCCTTAGTGTCCTGTGCAATTTTTCTCTCGAAGCTGATCTTAGACAATTTTATGAGTGCCCATAGTTTTTTGCTAATACTGATCAGTGATGCCTTCCCTTTTTGGGATTTTGCTCTATTATTTAGTAGCTTCCTCCTTCTATTGTATAGTTTGTTTATGGCTGGGGTCCACCAGACAGGACGTCTGCCTTTGGAGGATTGGGTCTTGGTTTTATTTGGGATTGCATGATCCATGCATTCCTGAAGGTGTTCATAGAATGCGTTTATAAAGGATTCTGCGGTCTGGGCCGTATTTTCCACAGGCCCGGACACCTGCAGCTGTGAAGTAAATGAAGTGATATTGAGACATACCTATCCATAATATAGACTACAATAGCAATTCTTACATACTTCATTCCATGACTACCTACTCAGTAGTGGGGCATTTTCCATCCCATGGGCCTCCTGTATCCACTGGTTTAGTCAGTCCTCCTTGCGTCTCTTCAGGTCTGAGTAGTGGTGTCTGACCTGCTCACCAGTCCGAGGGATGCCTGTGGCACTGGTGAGATCATGAGCTAGACAGTTCCAGGCTTCCGCTTTGTATAGGGTGCCTTGGAACTGGCCCTGTAGGAGTCTCTCCTCATGATTATGGACGAGGAGCTAAACCATTACTTTTGACTCCTCAATGCCCCAACGTTGCGCTCGAAATCAAGATCCCTCTCCAACACCGGCCATGCTGACTGCAGATGGGAGCTACAACCAGTTATGGTAAGTATTCCCGCCTATGGAGCTTAAATATGCCTCATTTCCCGCACTTATCTGTGATTGGCCGGTTTTGAAGAAACTCAGCTGAAAGCACACCCGCTTAGCAATGGCTAAACGTCTATTGATATGTATATGTATGTTGAAAGTGCATGCATATGAAAAGCTGTCATGGCTTAGTGGTTCAGTACTGTGATTATAGTGCACAGTATCCCAGATTTGAGGCCTGTCATTGCCTTTTATTTTACTACTGGCCAGACCGGCTAGGAGGTGTGGCTGTGTTTAGCCGACTTTGCTCAACTTTGCCCAACGTTGCTATACGTTGCTCGATGTTACCCGACGTTGCCCGGTGTTGCGCTAGTTAGCACGGTGCACAGCTACGCACAAACATGTTCTGTTTGCGCTAGTTGGCACGATGCGCAGCTCCACACAAAGCTATTGTGCTAGTTAAAGCAGTGCTAAGCTATGAGCAATTATACTGAAATGTGCTTAATATTGGTAAACTTTGCTTAGCAGTGTTTCACATTGCTTAAGATATGTTACTTATGCATTCATCAGTATGCATAACCATTTCACTTTCTTATATATATATATATATATATATATATATATATATATATATATATATATAAAATTCATTCACTACTACATAGGCCATTTCAATGCTTTTTACTAAAATTTCAATGATAAATGTCAGGAATTCTTTTCATATACAGATTTCGAACAGAAAATAAAAAGGGGAGTGGTGGGACTCGAACCGGGAATGCCTCCTCTTTATGCGAAGGTTCTACCACTATGCTATTGCTATTTTGCTTAATTTGCATATAAGTTTCTTATTATCCTCTTCGATGTCTTGACTGCTAACTGTAGCTAAGCAATGGGCAAACCCGTGCAAACACGTGCAAATACGGGCAGCTATATCGGGAATAATATAAATAAATAAATAAAAGTTTTACATTTTATAATTGTACTGGGGTTTAGAATGTGGAGAAGTGTAGTATTGGGTATGTACACATTTGAGCGGACTCGCTTATGTCAGTTGACATTTCCCAATTGAGAGACTTGCAGGGGCGTGGATTTCTGGACTGCTCGGCAGTCCGACATGCCCCCTGCACTCGTGCATGCTCCATGTTAGCCTTTGTGTTGAGGCAGTGCACCCTCATTAATATGCATGGCATGCTGCTGTCTTACTCTTAGACTGGCGTTTCCGTGTAAAACTACTTTAGTCTTACACGGATGATTCGTGAATCCTGGGGATAGACTTGAAATACAAAAAGTATAGGTTTTAGTAAACTATTATAGCTCATAAATATTCATAAAATTTTGCTTCAAGACCACTTATAAAGTTATCTTTTTAGTGTAGATTTCAATTAGTCTTCAGAAAATAGCCATCATGCTTGATAGGCTATACAAAAAAAAAGAACAATGTTTAAATATGTAAATCTATAAACAACAGGAAAAGGTTTCATTTGCTATAAGATAGAGACTAAGGCATCAGTTCATAAGGTAAAAAACATAGGTAATAAATTGTGTAACTTTACCATTACACCATACAGAAATATAAAAGGAAAATAGGCAGGGTTAACAGTACTCTGTCTAACTTAAACAAATATTCCCAAAGGGAGGTTAATCAGCTTTAAAAGCCACATAATTAAAAGACACTCATTTTCAAAATAATATACAGGTTTTAAATATCACTCATACATCAGAACTTAGACTTAAAGACTCTAAAGACTATAAATCTAGGTAATATGAAAATCAAATCATAATGTTAAGAAATTTCAATCCAAACAGGTCATAAATGCTCAAGTGATACCTAGTGGTCAAAATTAAAATTGCAAGTTTATTCACTAGATTAAAAAAAAAGATTGCCTGATTATAATTAAATCATTGGGTGATTTTATTTAATTGTTTTTTGAATTTTATTGGTTATTTGTTTGTATAAATGCTTGACTGTTTTAATGGTGTTCATTCTGATGAAGTCCATTCTTAGATAAAAGTGGTAATAAAATTGTGGTTACGCTATTTTTGTGCTCTGGTTCATTTCTTTTATGCCTGTGTGATGGTTATTTTGGTGTTCCTTTGCCATCATAAACTATGTTGCATTTCAAGACATTGAAGGTAAGCCCATGATTAGCATGTCAAGCATTTGTTTGGTGTTGTCCTTGCAGGATATTTTGATTATCAGTGTAAGAATTGATAAGCTGTACTGTACCGTAATTCATTTCACCACCTTAAGTTGGAACTGTTTTTTGATTTATGTTGGTAAAGCTTGTATTGTTACCAGTTATCATACAGATATCTCACTTTTGCACAGTTACCAGGTACTTGGGTTACATGCCTCTCAAGTGTACCTCTTTATGAGGAATGTACCTCATTTGGGGTGCTAAAAAATTCTTGTTCCTCGAAGTTCCACATTGAAAGGCTGTGCCACACATTCAATGTTAGGATTTTTTTAACTGAATTCATGGTAAATAAATATTAATCATACTAATTCATTAAAATATTTTTTTATAAGTAAAACAAGCATACTTTAACCATCCTATTACCTTCTTGGTTGACGTTGTTAGTAAGCTATGGGTATATGTTCCACATTTTGTCAATTTGTTCCACATTATGAGGGCTAGTGTCCCTTATTTTGGAGAAGGAAGGTTGAGAGCTGTGTTGGGTTATATCATTGACAGATTCTCCTTTGATCACCATGCCTCTGTGGTTGTAAAAACCTTCTGCCTTACACAGCTTATCCTTTGTGGTATCTTCTCAAGTTCCAAATAAATTATACCCTTACTGTGTTCATCCTTTATTAGGCTCATCATTGAAAACAATGACTCCATTGGCACATACCTCACAAAGTACTGAAAGCAACTCGAAATATTACCCCACCCCTCAAAACTATGCTATCTACAGATGATCTTACTGACAGCAGTGAACAGAAGAAAGCCAACAACAATGGGGATAGCATAATAATATAGAATACATTAATGAAGTTATAATCACTAGCATCATTGCAAGATGTACTCAGACTGTTTATGGACGATAATGTATGAATAATAGCATACACATGGAATTCTATATTCAAATTACAGAAACACAAAAAAAATTCTATGTTTAGGTCTTCTGCTACTTAAGCTGATTGTCTCTAATTCCAGCTTGCTTTGTATTATGTAAACCAACTGTGTGAGAAACCTTGAGACCTAAACTAGGTTAATGGGGACTAATATATAGTAGTCCAATTTTCCAATAGGCCTGTTATCTCTCTTACTGTGGATTTAATATGCAATGAATCATCTAAGGAAGCTACAGCTAGCAGCACCCATGTTCCTGTCCACTACCCACAAACAAGACATGTTGACATTGTAGTGTACTGGCTCACCAGATGTGTAGTAGCAAACACCACCCAAGCCGGTTTACATCAGTCGGTAATAATGAATATTCATTACGATGTGCCTCAAACCTAAATGAATATTCATTCTATATCTGTAATGCCACATTTGCAACAGTTCTGAAAACAGAATTTTTCTGACTGAGTATATAAATTTATAAGTGACATTCATTCCCATTGTATAAGGTAACACCTGTTCTGGTGTTGTGCTTGTTACATCAGTGTGCAAACATTGACAGATATTGATGTTTGAACTTTGAATAGGCAGCATAAGTTTTCCTGTCAAACCATCTTGAAGTATATGGATGACTTTTTCCCATTACTTCATTGTGGGAGCCCCCCAAAAGTGGTATCACTGACAAGGGGTCAAATAAACTCCTCTGTATTTTCTTTCCCCTTCTATTGGTGACATGATTTGGCTAAAGGGAAAACTTCACAAAGCCAAAATCATCCTGTTAGCTCCCTGGTGGCCTTACGTGTCTGGTTCCCTCGTCTTTTGGAGAACACCCTGTTCTTGAATGGCATATGAACACTGCTGAGATGTCAACAAGCCACAAGGCATAGCTTGTTTTCTCCATTTTCAGTAGTTCCTTACAGGGGGAAATGAACATGCTTCTTGCCGTGTGCAACTTCCAAGCACCTAGATCATTCTATTTACCCAGTACTACACTATCTAGCAGATATTTATGACACAGAATTCATCTCCACCATTTGGCTGCCATCTCAAACCTTCACCAAAGTCAAAGTAACAAGTTCTTGGCTTCACTGAACGTATACTAAACTCCCCTCAGTTCACTTTATTGTTGGGATTATTGGGACTAAAATTGTCTTAGCCATCTGTTATACCTGCAAGTTTGGCAGACTTGAAATTCCTTACATGGAGGAAGCTATTCTTGGTAGCTATTACTTCACCCACAGTGATTTCTGAACTTCACTTTATTTCTGCTGAACCTTTTTATCTTATTTTTTCAAACATTTACTTTGAGTTTTATTCTGGTAAGACATTGTCCTGTAACAAGATTTGAAAAACTGCAGTACGTTTTCCTGTAAGTTGTAGATTGGTTAGAGGCTATTTATTACTGGTATTTAAATCTAAAAGATGAACTTCTACCTTCACATATTTATAATTTAAAAACAGTCGGATGGCCACTCATTCTACTATCCTGTACTAAAGAATGTATGTAACTGAAAAAGTGAAGCTGTTATCACAGTAAAGTACAGTGGTTATCTACCCATTCTAGTCAGTCAGTAATCACAGGTGCTCATCTACATTCATTGTATGCATGATGTTGGTGGCTAATATGCATGGTATGCCAATCATGCCTCATTTCATATTCTGTTTTGCTCATCAATCACCCTGGCCATGCCCACTCCTGCGCAAAACTGAAGGTGAGCCAGTACACTACACCACCACCCAAGACATGACTAATCTCGAATAACACACACACACACACACACACACACACACACACACACACACACACACACACACACACACACACTCACTCAATCACTCAAATAAGCAAATACTCTAATTTGTACAAACAAGTCCCAGAGAATGGCTTCCTGTTAAATGAGAATGAAGTCTAAAACAAATCCAACTGGTCAGAAGAAAAAAAACTGAAATAAAAAATCCCAAAAGTTGAAAAACCCTACCCATGCACAGAAATAACTGCCCACCCAAATGAGAGTTAAAGTAGGAAACAAAGTCCACACATAAATCCCAATACTACATAACATTGCATTCCTTATGAAACAAATTGCAGCAGATGTACACGTAACATGTAATTTGTGCTTACTTCTTTAATGTGCATGCGCATTACAAAAGCTGAAAATCAGGAATTCATCACAGTTCAAGGAAAAGTCTCTCAGAAGTAATAAAAGTTGTACATACCTATATTATTTAACAGTCGTCTGGTGCAGTCACATTACATTG
Source organism: Protopterus annectens (assembly GCF_019279795.1). Taxonomy (NCBI): domain Eukaryota; kingdom Metazoa; phylum Chordata; order Ceratodontiformes; family Protopteridae; genus Protopterus; species Protopterus annectens. The sequence continues at coordinate 592,844,779 of NC_056747.1, read as the reverse complement.
TGATGTTGCAGCAGTATTCTACAAAGTTGGTGATCTGTTTTTGAAATGGCCCCTCAAAGGCCTACCCAGTGTTCATACTACAAAACAGGGTCATTATCCCAATTCATTCATCCATGGGTTTAAAACACATCCAGCTTTGTTGTAATTATACAAGAAGAAGAAGTTATATAAAAAGATTACACTAAACTCAACTCCAACTTTTCCCTATGTGATTTCTCAAAGGAGACAAACCATATTTTCAAAGTTAAAAATATGTCCCACCAATAATGCCTTCTTTACTATGTCTTACATACTGAAACTGCAATCCTTTCAGGGTGAAGCACTAACAGCATGAAAGTCTGTCAGTCATACAGAGCAGAGCTCTGTCTCTACTGTCTCATCAAAATGAATGGACACATTTTCACCTCATTTCACACCTATTGTGGAATTCCCTTTACTGCATTTGCTACTGGAGAAAAAACATGCATAATAATTAGGTAGTCGTTACTGGGCCACATTCCAAAGTCACCTAAATTTGAAGGATTCTTTTTATTTATTTTTTTTATTTATTTGACATTTGTTAACCAGGTTAGTCCAACTGGGCCAGAGGCCCATTTTCGGTGGAGACCCGAAGAGAAAAGCTCCAATACGGTCAATGTAAAGTACATAAACTTCACTCTCCAATATAAAGAAATGTACAGTACATAAGCTACATATACAGAGAAGTATAATACATAATGATAATGATACAGAGAAGTATAACGCACATCACAGAAGTATTTTTTACAGTGAAAAATTAAACAGCAATTGAGCTTTCAGAGAGAGAGAGAGAGCTATTGATATAGTATATTTTGTAATAGAGAGAGGTATTTAGACATGAGCCAGCAGTAGAGCTTAAGGGTGAGTTTTTTTAGTAAGAGTATGAGAAAACGGAGAAAACTAAGAGGGGGTATAGTAAAGAATCTGTGAAGCTGGAGTGAAATAATATGATAAGGTAGAGTTCATTAGAGTAGTAGGTTTGGTGGGTTATGACAGGAGCAAGACTTGCCGTTTAGAAGGTGAAGTTTAAGTTCCTTTTTTAAGTGTTTAGGATGGGGAATGGATCTAATGTATGCATGGAATTTGTTCCAAGCTTGGGCTATAGTAAATTTGTAAAGTAGTTTACCAACTTTTTTGTGTGGTTGGTAAATATCAATGAGTTGCTGGTTAGAGGTGCAGAAAGTATGATTAGGGGTAAAAGGATACCAGGGAGGAGAGGGAAGGGCAGGAAGATGGTTTGTACAATGCAGAGTGTACGATTTGAAGCTGGGATAGAAGCAGTTGTTGGGGGAACCCCAGCCTTTGGAGAGAGTTGAGTGAAAGGCAGTGGTGAGAGTTCATAGTTTCATAGGTAGGTACTAGGCTATCTGCCCGAACGCATTTATAAACCTAGCTGGAATTGTGTTGGCTTTCGCCATCCCTTTAGATTAGTTCCCTGTGCCTCTGTCCAGCAGATCCATTGAAGTGATCCCCGGGGTAAACTTTCTATTTCCCATCCACTCGTCAAGGTTTCTCTTGAAGAGTGTTAGCGAGGAGCTCTGCCTAATGTAGATTGGAATCTTGTTCCAGAGCTTGGGAAGTCTCTGGGACAGGAATCTACCCTCCAGCACATCCTATTTATTGTTGTGGTGAGGTTTAGATCCCTAGAGCATATGGCTCGAGGGGATATGGTTTTCTTTAGGTGGAGCATGTCCATCAATTCTGGGTTGGACATGGCCTTGTATGTCAGGCATAGATCACCTCTGAGTAGGCGGTATGCAACCGGGTACAGCTGGAGTTTCTTCAGTCGAGCTGCATAGGGCATCTGTTTGAGGCCAGTGATCCTCTTGGTGAGGTACTTCTGTGGTCTTTCCAGCTGTTGGAAGTGTCTTGTAAGGTACATTCTAAATGGGGCGTTGTACTCTATGATGGGTTTGATGAGTGATGCGTAGAGGGGCACAATGACCTCTTTTGATCTGAATGCAAACTCTTTTGTGACTAGGTGGGTCACATAGAAGGATTTTTTAACCACTTTGGCAATGTGATTATCAAAGGAGAGATTACTATCTACTTGGATCCCCAGATCCCTTATTACGTCTTCCGTATTTAGGGGGCTACCACCTATGTGGTAGTTTGTGGGTACTTTGTTTTTTCCAAAGGGGATGAATATGCACTTTTTGGCATTTAGCTTGAGGCCATGGTTTTGACACCAGGTATCTGTCTCAGTGAGAGCCTTTTGGAGGATGTCTGTGTCAGCCGGAGAGTCAATTATAGCCCCTAGTTTGCAGTCATCTGCGAACTTGGTCAACCATAGAGCTGCTGTGCTTGTCTGTACCTCTGAGAAGTAGATGCCAAACAGGAGGGGTCCTAGGACTGACCCCTGGGGAACACCACTTGTAACTGGTTTAGAGTCAGACCTAGCTCTCGCAACTCTTACCATGTGGGTTCTGTCCATGAGCCAGTTGGCAACCCATCTCATGAAGTAGGGGTTTATCTTCAGGCTGGTGAGCTTGTCTATAATACCAGAATGGGGAATGGTGTCGAAGCCCTTTGCGAGGTTTAGGTAGGCTGTGTGGACCATCTTTCCCTCATCTATAGCCTTGGTAACTGTCTCAAAGAAGTCCACCATGTTTATGAGGCATGATCTGCCCTTAACAAAGGCAAACTGTGTAGGGTCCAGTGTTTGGGGGTTTCCAATGTCTCTGTTAATGAGATCCATGATGATGCGCTACATAGCCTTGCAGACCAAGCTAGTCAGGCTTATAGGGTGATAGTTCCTGGGGTCTGTTATGGTTCCACCTTTGTGGACTGGAATAACCATTGCTGTGTGCCACTCCATGGGCACGTAGCCTGTGGAGAGGCTGAGTTTGAACAGTGTGTTTAGGTGAGGGGTTAGTTCATCTTTGAGCTCATGTAGGATGCAGCCTGGGACACCGTCCGGTCCCATTGATGCTGTGTTTTTGGCTTTGCAGAGGGCTGTTTTAATCTGAGTGTCTGTGATTTCAGGGGCACTACATTTTCTGGTATGGTTATGGGCCCTTTTGGGGGTGAGAGAGGGTGAAGTTTGCACTGAACCTGCCTGCCAGGATGTTGGCGATATCGGTCGGTTCAGTGTATTTTGTGCTATCTGCACTCACTCCGAGCAGATTTGAGAATTGCCACTTAGATTCTTGACATAGCTAAAGAATGCCTTGTGGTTATCTTTGGAGTCCTTGGCAATTTTTCTTTTGAAGCTAGCCTTGGATGATTTTATGAGGGATCATAGTTTCTCGCTTATACTGATGAGGGATGTCTTACCTTCTTGGGATTTTACTCTTTTCTGTGCTAGTTTCCTCCTTCTATTGTATAGCTTGTTTATGGCAGGTGTCCACCAGACTGGTTTCCTTTTCTTGGAGGAGTGAGTCTTGGTTTTTCTTGGGATAGCATGATCCATGCATTCTTGTAGGTGCCCATAGAGTGCATTAGTAAAATATTTTGCAGCTTGGGCAGCGTTATCCTTTAGCATGGGGGCTTTAAAACTTTCCACCTCAGTCTTAAGTAACATGAAGTTTGTTTTTGAAAAGATTTTAACGTTGGTTTCTTTGACCAGGGGTGGGGGTGGAATGTGGATATCCAGAGTGATTATTTTATGGTCAGATCTAACCAGCAAGGGGATGACCTCCAGTGTGGAACACCGGTCGCCTATGTTGATGATGACCAGGTCCAATATGTTGTCACCTCTAGTGGGGGTGTTGACCAGTTGATCCAGGTCATTTGAGTTTATAAATTCTAGGAAATGTTGGGCAAGGGAGTTAGTACTTGAGTAGTTCTCCCAGTTAATGTTTGGGTAATTGAAATCACCCAATATCAGGATGTTTGGTAGGACCTTTATGTTTCCCAGCGTTTCCTGAAATGCAGAATGGGGGTCCTGGGACATGGTGGGTGATCTGTAGCAAGCTACAATTTGAATTACAGTTTTGCCCATTGTTAGTTGCATGTGGATGATCTCTGAAGCATCATGCTGTGCCACTAACCTGTAGGTGTGGGTATCCTTGATGAATATGGATACACCCCTGCCTTTTGTATTTCGGATCGGGTTTTGTGGCTGAAATGTATGGTATGAATTGTAGCCTGGTATGCTGGGGTGCTGTCCGGAGCCTTAAACTAGGTTTCTATTACTGCACATATATCAATTTTCTCCATACTGAGGAGTGCCTCGAGTGCGTGCATTTTGAGGTTTAGACTTCTGGCATTGAGCAGCATTACCCTCAGTTTTTTGTTACTTGTGCTATTTATGGCAGTGGGTTTGTCCTTGTAAGGAGAGTTATTGACAAATCTAGATATTTTGTGGTATGTTTGTTCATAGATTCATAGATAGGTACTAGGTTATTGGCCCTAGGGCCCATATAAGCATAGCCAAAAAGGTACCCTAGCTTTCGCCACCCAAGAAAATTATTTTCCTGTACCCTTGTCGAGCAGAGCCGCAGAGGTGATCCCCGGGGTGAAATTCCTATTTCCTATCCAGTCATTAAGATTTTTCTTGAAGAGTGCTAATGAGGAGTTTTGTTTGATATAGATAGGTAGTTTGTTCCAGAGTATGGGAAGTCTCTGGGACAGGAATCTATCCCTCCAGCATGTTCTGTTTATTGTAGTGACAAGGTTTATGTCCCTAGAGCGTGTAGCTCAGACGGATTGGGATTTCTTTAAGCTGAGCATGTCCAACAGCTCTGGGTTTGACATAGCTTTGTATGTTAGGCAGAGATTTCCTCTGAGTAGACGATATGTGACGGAGTAAAACTGGAGTTTTTTGAGATGGTCTGCATAGGGCATCTGCTTGAGGCCGGTAATCCTCTTTGTGAGGTATTTCTGCGGCCTTTCCAGTTGTTGTAGATGTCTTGTGAGGTACATACCAAAAGGGGCTTTGTACTCTATAATGGGTCTAATGAGTGATGAGTAGAGGGAAACAATGACCTCTTCTTTCCTGTATGAGAAACGTTTTGTGAGGAGGTGTGCCACGTAGAAGGATTTCCTGACTAATGTGGTGATGTGATTATCAAAGGAGAGACTACTGTCCACCTGTGTCCCAAGGTATCTTATCACACTTTCGTTGTTATGTAGACTACCACCTATGTGGTAGCTCATGGGTACAGCGTTTTTACCAAAGGGGATGACAATGCATTTTTTGGCATTGAGCTTGAGGCCATGGCTTTGACACCAGGCATCTGTCTCCATGAGGCCCTTTTGTAGGATGTCCACATCATTAGGAGTTTCTATTATGGCTCCTAGTTTGCAGTCATCTGCGAACTTCATTAGCCAAAGATCTTCTGTGTTAGCCTGTACTTCAGAAAAATAGATACCAAACAGGAGAGGACCCAGAACTGAACCCTGTGGGACTCCACTTGTCACTGGTCTGAAGTCAGATTTGGAGTCTGCTACTTTCACAGTGTGGGTTCTGTCAGTGAGCCAGTTGGCAACCCATCTTGTGACATAGGGATTTATACCTAGTTTAGTGAGTTTATCTATAATTCTAGAGTGTGGGATGATGTCAAAAGCCTTGGCGAGATCTAGATAGGCTGTGTGAACCACCTTACCCTCGTCTATGGCTTTGGTGACTGCTTCAAAGAAGTCTATCAGGTTTAGGAGACATGATCTGCCTTTTACAAACCCGAACTGGGTGGGTTCCTGAGTTTGGAGATTACCAATGTCTGTGTATAAGATCCATGATGATATGTTCCATGGCCTTGCAGACCAGGCTCGTTAGGCTAATGGGGCGATAGTTCCCGGGGTCCGTGGTGGCTCTCCCATTTTGGAGTGGGATAACCATCACTATGTGCCATTCAGTGGGCACAAAGCCTGAGGTGAGGCTATGCTTGAACATGGTGCTTAGGTGGGCTGCCAGTTCATTCTGCAGTTCATGTAGAACACAGCCTGGGATGTTGTCAGGTTCCATGGATGCTGTGTTCTTGGCTTTGGAGAGTGTGTTTTTTACCTGTGCAGCCGTGATTACAGGAACTTTGCATTCTTCCAGTATAGAGATGGGCCTTTTAGGGGGTGAGAGGGTGGTAAAGTTAGCACTGAACCTATCTGCCAGGATGTTGGCAATATCAGTTGGTTCTGTATATTTAGTGCCATTCTGCTGTAACTCAGAGCAGATCTGAGTGTTGCCATTGAGATTCTTGACATAGCTATAGAATGCTTTGTGGTTGTCTTTAGAATCAGTGGCAATTTTGTTTTCATAATTAGCTTTGGAGGATTTTATGAGGGATCTCAGCTTCTTACTGAGGCTGACCAGGGAGTTCCTCCAATCATGGAATTTTACTCTTTTTTGCAACAGTTTCTTTCTTCTGTTGTAGAGCTTGTTTATGGCAGGGGACCATCAGGTTGGCTTCCTTTTTTTGAGGATAGCATGTTGGTTCTGTTAGGGATAGCACGATCCATGCACTCATGTAAGTGCTTATAAAGTGCATTTGTGTAGGATTCAGCAGTTGTGCCTCTATTGTCCATCTGCATGGGTGTTGTGAAGTTTGTAACATCTGTCTTAAAAAGCGTGAAGTTGGCTTTGGAGAAATTTTTTACTGTGGTTTCCCTAATGGGGGTTGGGGGCAGGATGTGGGTGCCTAGAGTGATTAGCTTGTGGTCGGATCTGACCAACGAGGAATTGACCTCTGGTGTGGAACACCAGTCACCTCTACTGGTAATGACCAGGTCTAGGATATTGCTGCCCCTGGTGGGGGTGTGGATAAGTTGATCCAAGGCATTGGAATTTATGAGTTCCAGAAAACGTTGAGCAAAAGAGTTGGTACATGAGTAGTTTTCCCAGTTAATGGTGGGGTAGTTGAAATCACCCATTATTAGGGTGTTGGGTTGTACACTAATATTTTCCAGTGTATCAAGAAATGAGGAGTGGGAATCCTGGGGCATGGTGGGGGATCTGTAGCAAGTTACAATTTGGATTGCGGTCTTGCCCAGAGTTAGTTGCACTTGGATAATCTCAGATGCATTATGCTGAACAACTAGCCTGGAGGTGTGGATATCCTTAATGAATATGGACACGCCTCCACCTATAGTGTTTCGGTCCAAGTTAGGTGGCTGAAAGGTGTGGTATGAATTATAGCCTGGTAATGCAGGGGTGCTCTCTGGAGCCTTGAACGAGGTCTCTGCCACTGCACAGATGTCAATGTTCTCTATTTTAAGGAGTGCCTCAAGTGAGTGCATTTTGAGGTTTAGACTTCTAGCATTGAGTAGCATTACCCACAGATTTTGCTTGCTTGTACCTGTTAAGGTAGTGAATTTGTCATTTGAACCCTGCCTAAAAAGGCACTATAGGGGTGGCAAGAGCCTTAGCCAGTATCCGGAATCCCAAGGGCATTGTAGCTTAGACAAGGTTGTAGACTGTATGTCAGTTAGGATTGGGGCAGCATAGAGAAGGGAGGGGAGAAGGAAAGCATGAGCAGGGAAAGTTTAGTGTTAGAAGTTAGAAACTTTTTATTTTGATACAGCAGAACAAGTTGTTGATATTTTTTATGCTTTGAAGGATATGTAAGTTAAATTTTAGTTCATCATCAATGATGGTACCTAGGAGCTTAGTGTGGGGTTCAGGTTGAATGATGGTGTTTTTAGAGGAAGTAATGAAAAAGACTGATTTGCGTCAAGAGTGCAAGGGAGAAAAAGCGGCAGTTTAGTTTTTTAGGGTTTAAGATGTGTTGGTTATTGGACAGCCACTTTTCAATGGATAGAAAGGTGTCTTGGGTATGAGCATGAAGGTCTGAGATGTTGTTGGAGATAGAAATGAGAGTGGAATTGTCTGCATATTGAATTAGGGAGGATTGATTACAAGCTGTGGGTAACTAATTTGGGAGAACGTTAAACTGGAGAGGGATCCAGGATGGAACCTTGGGGTACACCAGATATGACAGAAAGGGAGGGGGAGCAGGAGGATAGTCATCTGACAGACTGTAGCCGATTGGAGAGGTAACTGGTGAACCAGGCCAGGGAGGGAGCAGAGAGATTGAGTTTAGCAAGTTTAGATAAAAAGATAGGATGAGAGACAGTGTCAAAGGCTTTGGAGAGGTCAAGGAAAAGACAGGATATGAGTCAGTTGTTATCACAGGCCTCGGCGATAGTATGAGTAAATGGAAGGAGGGCAGTGGCTGTGCTGTGGTTTGGCCGGAAGCCATGCTGAGTGGGTGTGAAAAGGTTTATCTGTAGAAGAAAGTTTAGCAGCTGACTATGAATGCATTTTTCAAGTATTTTAGATAGAGGGGAAAGGATGGCTATGGGTCTGTAGTTAGATGGGTCAGTTGAATTCCCCCCTTTATGCAGGCAGATGGTGAAGAAGTATTTCCAAATGTGAGGGACAGTAGCTTCTTGAATGGATCTATTGATTAGTAGGGATACAGGGTAGGCTATGGATTCAGCAGCTAGTTTGAGGATGGTAGGCAGGAGATTATCACAGGAGGGAGCGCAGGATTTAAGCTTAAGTAGAAGGGATTTGACATAGGCAGTGGGAACAGGTTGAAAGGTGAAGATGTTTTTATTAAGTGGGTTGGAATGGGTAGGAGGGGTGTTTGTGCTGTGGCTAGTTTGTGGACAGTTTCAATGAAATGATTATTGAGAAGAGTAGAAGTTTCTAGATGGGTGTTATTTGGGAAAGGGAGGGTACTGAAGGGCAACCAGGCTATTGATAGTGGTCCAGAATTTATGTGGGTTTGATTTGCAGTTGATTTGGGGAGAGTAGTAGTAGGATTTTTTTATCATTGTTGATTTTTTTTTTTTTGACAACACTTGGAGAAACCACAGAATCAGCAAGAAAAAATAATCAGAGTAACAGGTAGGTATAGCAAAAGAGAGCTAAGAGGTAGGAGGGGATAGATAAAGACTATGGAGATTAACTGTGTAATTTTCAGGCAAGGAAGCGTAAAAGAGAGTAAAGAAACTAGTGTAGGGCAGTGGGATAGAGTTGAAGAAGGTTGGGCTAGAAGAGGAGATATAGAAAAAAGCAAGGGGAGCACAGCAGAGAGGGAGCTTTTTGAGTGTGTCTGCTGGAGACATGCACAGAGTGGTAAAAGCAGGGTGGGTAGAGATGGGGAGTGACCCAGTGATGTGCAAAAAAGCAACTGGCTAGGGGAGAGCAGCAATATTATGAGATCTACACCAAGCTAGTGAACATGGTAGGACATACTTAAAGTTTTGTTATAGGTGAGAGGTACCGTCAATGGGACATTAATACAGCTGTTTCCAGGCAGGGTAAGACTGTGGGCTGGAAGATGCAGCTACCATTATCCTGTAAAGGAGAGAGAAAGGAGAATGATTAGGATACAGGGAGAAGAAAAGATATGAGTGAAAAGCTGAAACAAGTGATTGTGTGTATGGTGGGGGGGGGGGGGTAGAAGGTTAGTGTGGGTGAGTGAAAGAATGAAGTGTGCCAGCTAGTGGGAGCTCAGAGTGTAAGTAGTCTGATATGAGTGTGCATGGTGGGGGCCTCTGAGAATGTGGAGGAAAGGAGTGGATGCAGGTTAGCTAGTGAGGAAAAAAATGAAAGAGAAGTGTGCAGAGAGTCTTGGCTGCAGTGCTTACAGATGAAAGAAGTAGTAACAGTGACAGTAATTCAAGCAGCAAATAGGGAACACAGCAGTATCAATACAAGTTGTATACACGTAGCAGGCAATAGGCAACCAAATGCAGAATAGCAGCGTCTATGAGCAGTTACAGTTTAGCAGCAGTTAACTATGTCATGCATTGAAATCAATATTTATAACATCAATGCAACACATAGCTGTAGAAAAAAAATGCTAACAAATGCATTGCTTAAACTAGAAGAAAGCAAGCACTAAAAACAAATGTGCCACAAAATATTTATACTCAAATCACTATGTAACCTGTTGTAAACCATTGTGTTAGTCAGCGTTAGATCCTGACTCCATTTCTTGTTGCATCCCAGTGACTGCTTGGGTCACTTCATGCTGCACTACAGTGGGTTTGCGGAAGATAATGTTTACCTGATTTAATACCTGGCTCCCTGGCAGAATGAAGGTTATAGTTGGGTCACCATAACAGACTGTGAAGTTATACAAAGGAAAACTCATGGCTGTCGGTGCATATGCACCTAAAAGCTATTTATAGTACTTGATCTTCCCACAGACACAGGCTACAGTGAATTATAATGTAACAAATACTGCCCCTATTGCTAAAGAAGACTTCATGGATCACATGAGGAGATGGACATATTGGGTAGAGTTTGACTGGTGTGAACAGTTTGCCTGCAGCTTCTAAGACAAAAAAAGTGTTAAAACACAAGGATGTATATGTGTACTTGGAGGCAGAGCACCTTGGTCCAAATGTTGAATGCAGGCTTTGCAGTTATGTCATCAGAAGTGAGAATGTGCTGTGGGCAGTCAGATCAAGAGATGTACACAGCTGTCAAGTAAATACCAGTTAGTGCTGCATTGGATCACTTGGAAGGGGGGATTGCTAGACAGATCCAATGAACTGCAACATGCAGAAAGGGTATATCAGCAATGTTTAGCAACCATGTGAAATGAGTTATGAAGACCTCTCACATACCTGGAGAGGTTGGAAATGGGAATTCAGAATGGATCCTGTTTAACATTTCAGTAGCTGAGGTGGTGACAAGCAGCAGTAGACTAAAGTTATCAGTACTTATCTTCAAAGTAGCCTAAACTCTGCAGATGGCCACCTAAATTGAGACAAGCTATCTGGTTAAAAAGGAATACAGGAGGCAAAGGCAACAATCTTGTATGTCCTGTTTCTCTGTCACCATCAATAAGGAAGTTCAGTTAACACAATAAAACGATATTGCAATGCCATGATATTGCATTTCCAAAAATGCATCTCAGTGATCAAACTATATAACATGGACAACAAAGTCACTTTTGAACAGCACATCTGCAATAGCATTAAAAAACACACATCAAACTATGAACACTTTATAGACAAAAAACTTTCTTGAATAACTCCACCAGAAAAACCCTCACTAACACCCATTTGCTTCACTCTCTCTCTTATATGCAGCCCCATTATGCACCAATTTATAATCTTCTCTTAAAAACAAGCTCCAATCCTGCTACCATAAAATTACCAAATTTGCCACAGGTTTCCTCTACCATTCCCATCACTGCCTACCTCTGAAAGAACTAAACTGGCTCGAACTCACACATCACCTAAACCCAGTTCAGCTATCTTCTGCACATAAAATGATATATACACCTGATAGTTACCCAGTCCTCAAATGTGTACTAAAACCCTACATCCCTACCAGAGCCCTCTGCTCTGAAAACAAACAACTCCTAACTGCCTACATTCCAAACAAAAGAGCTAGACGGTGCCTATACTCTCATGCTACCGCCATGCTCTGGAACTCTTTGTCAACAGACATTACTAACATCGAGTGCTTTAACAACTTCAAACACACCCAAAAAAAAAAAAAATTCTTTGTAATCAGTCCTGCCCCTGCTCCTTCCCTAACAGGTGAACTCCATCCACTCTCTAGGGCCTTTCCTTTCTACATCTGGAGATCCCTATTTTATGAATTTTATCCACTGACCATTACCATATTGAACTAAGAAACTTTATGTATTTCTACACTCTTAACTATTCCCATCCTACACCACAATTCTTCTGAAGAAGTCTGTTGATGAAAGCATAATAAAGCTGTTTGACGTTAGTATGAGTTATTAATTTTCTCTCCAGTGGTCATTGTGGTTTGCTTGTAAACTCAGGGCTGTAGGTATAGCCCCACATCATACTCTGGATAGCCAGCTGGCTTTCAGGTAGGCTCCGGGATGTTAGTGTACCTTAATCCACAAACACTCACACACAGGTTCATAGGTATTTAGTATGTTAATGACTTGACAAGATCTTAAGAAGCCTAGTCCTATATTCTCTTGGCAGATTTTAAACCTCATATTTTGCTTAGAAACAATCCACTGCCTGGTAGAACAAGTATGTGAAGGAACATTTACATGTTGCTCTATCCACAAGGGACATGGCTACTAAACTGGGATTGAATTTGTGGAGTCCATTTATCTAAATTTTGTTTGACTAGAGTAAGAGAAGTACTTCACTTTATATGCAGTGGAAATAGGTTCCATACATTAAGTATTCTCTGTGGTATGTACTTATCCCTTCGACATATTGTATTTTTATTGCAATAGAGATTGAGATTCATAAAAAACAAATTCTTCATTGTTCAAAAAGATCCTCGCACAAAATGCTGTTTGCACAAATGGCACTACAGTTTACTTGTCTGACCAAATATATGTTCCAAGCATGTACACAGACTCACATAGATATTTACATACATGTATAAACACACACATACATATATATATATATATATATATATATATATATATATATATATACACACACACACACACACACACACACACACACACTAGGGAGTCAGCTGCTTCATCAACAAAAATTGTATTTACAACCTAATGATGACTAATTTTGCTTTTTTCCAGCTGTTCTTCCCCCTGTCAGCTGTACAAATTCTGGATCCTTTGCTGTCAACTAGTTCAACATCTAGCATTTAAAACACAGTGCCTTCCTTATTTAATTTCTTGCCTTTTGAAAGAATACTTGATAAATAATTATCATGGTATCTGTAAATAAACATTTAGCAATATATTTTAGTAAAGCAATTGGCATTATTTGCAACCTAGACTGTAATGTTGCATGAATTGTTATTTATTTATTTATTTTACATTTGTTTACCAGGGAAGTCGGACTGGGCTGTTGCCCATTTTCAACGGAGGACCATGGAGAAAAGCTCCAAATACAATAACATTACAGCATAGATGTAAATATAGCAGATGTTGTTGTTTGTCTTTTCGGCTTTTCCCTGTTAGGGGTCACCACAGTGGAACTCCAGTCCGCTAATGATTGGCAGTAGACTTTTTATGGTGCCAAGTTGCCAGCCCGACGCCCAACATTCAGCGAAGGCATGCATATTCACGCATATCTTTTGGAGGCCACTTGACCACGGGGAGGACATGCAGACTCCACACAGAAGGCACTCCAGCCGTGAATTGAACAGGAGAACATCTTGCTGTGAGGCAACTATGCTACCGCTGTACCACTGTGGTTTCCAGATGTAAATATAGCAGATAATACACTGGCCACGTACAGTATACAAAGTTACAAGTAATGTAATAAAGGGATCAGAGAAATTATAGCCTGTCAACTAGAGTTTATAATTTTATCTTACAAAGTACCAATCCTTTCTTGAACTATTATTTCTTTATGCAGAGATGCAAAGAATGTAGCAATGCGAGAAGTAACAGGGAGGGAATCTTCACTAGCTTAGATGTAGCTTATAGTTGATATGATATTCATTAGGCTGGGAAGGTAGACAGATCGCAAATATTATCATTTAACCTGGACTGCTTCATGAGCAGAGCCATGTATTAGGTAAATGTTTTTTGAGTAGATTTTTGAAGTGTGCGGTGTTAGTTAACTGGATCTTAAAGTTTGAGGGAGTGAGTTCCAGATTTTGGCTACATAACTAGGATAAAGAGAATCTCCTCCAGTAGTCACTTATTGGGTTATATTTAATAGCGATTTATTACTTGAGAGTAAGAACTGGTGATTAGAATAAGGTTCTAGTAGGTTTTTGAGAACTGGTATTTTTTTTCTGTTTGGTTGAATAGTTTGTGAGCCATTGACAGATAATTATAAGATAGGAGATAATGAAATTCTAACCAAGAGAGTTATTTTTGGGGTAGGCAATGATGTGATCTGGATGTAGAGCCAGTGGAAAATTTTATTTTGTTTGTCTGATTGTGGTTTTTGTGTAGTTGCAGAATATCCATCATGTACATAGACCTGTGCACAATATATATATAGGTGATTTACTCATTGCACCTAGGCATAGAGGAGTGTAGAGAGAAGATGAGTTCTTGTAATGACTGTCGTATTACTATTGGTTAGGAATTGCTTATTCCTATACAGGCTTCCTAGTTTTTTGTGCACTGTCTTTATTGTTTGTGATATGTGTAGGTCAAATCTCATGTTATCAAAACACCTAGGAGTTTTGTTTGGGTCATCATCTTTCCATTGAAATAATTTTTTAGATCCCCTGAATATGTTGCCTTGTGAATGGGTGTTCTACATTTTGGACAAATTATTAATAGAGTAATTTGCCTGAGCAGATGTTTTCCCAAATGGCACTATTAATGCATTTCCTTGCATTTAGTTTTAATCTGTAGCTGTGGCACCATACATTTGTCTGTGTTAGACTCTCTTGCAGGATATTAGTGTCAAGTGGAGAATTTTAACACTCGATTTGCAGTTGTTTGTGGATTTGGTCAGCCAGATGCACTTGACATTAGCTTTAACTTCTGAGACGTAAATGCCAAACAGGAGTGGGGCCTCCACAGAACCCTGTGGTACTCCACTGATGACCTCCTCTTGGTGGAGATGGTCTCACCAATTCTTACTTCTTTGGTCCTATCTGTGAGCCAGCTGGCACTCTAGTGAGCGGTATAGGGATTTATCCTAGTTTGGTGAGTTTGCACACAATACCTGAGTTGAACATGGTATCAAACTCCTTTTATCCTAGTTTGGTGAGTTTTCACACAATACTTGAGTGGAACATGGTATAAAACTCCTTAACCAGGTCTAGGTAGGCAGCATGCACCATTTTCCCCTTTATCATCTGCTTTGTTTATCTTCTCAGAGAAGTCTACTAGGTTAGATAGGTATGACTTACCTTTGACAAAACCAAAATGGGATGGATCCAGTGTCCTTAGGTTGCCAATGTCTTTGTTGATCATTTCCATGATAATTCATTAAATGCCTTTGCATATTAGACTAGACTAATGGGTCTGTAGTTATTGGGGTCCATTGATGGTCCACCCTTGTAAAGGGGGATAATTGTTGTCATCCTTCATTTGTTTGGTACACTGCCTGTTTTGAAGCTGTAGTTGAAAAGTGGCTCAGGTGGTCCTGATAAGTCATGTGTCAGGCTATTTAAGAGGCAACCAAGATTTGCTTTGTCACTCTGCTCGGTGAAGGTGGTACCATTTACTACTAGTTCTGCAAAATCTTGTGTGGTACCTTTGAGGTTTTTGAAATAGCTGTAGAAGTTCTTGTGGTCATTTTTAGCCTGAGAAGTTATCTTGACCTTGCAAATGGCCTTGTTGGATTTAATTAGCCCTGTTAATTTCCTGTTTAGTTTTATTAGTGAGCTCTTGTTATTATGATCATTGCTCTTTCTGACTTTGGTCATGATTTTTTCCTTTTGTTATGTACTGTATCAAGGTTAGGATTCCGGTAGTGTGGTTTCATTTTGGTGTTTGTTTTGGGCTTACTTCTGGTAGGTACAGCAACCTCTATGCAGCCATTTACATGTTTGTACAGTGTGTCAAATAATTCTACATAGGCTGTTGTGAACTCTGGGTTGGGTGGGGCATAGAATTTTGACAAACTTGCTTAATTTGATGTAGTTTCATAGCTTCATAGGCAATTACTTGGCAAGCTGCCTCTGTAGGCCATTTTAAGACTAGTCAGTTTCCCTTCCAAAAGTAAGAATTAAACCCTGTACCTTATGTTTATGAGATAAACACCTTCACCATTATATCAGCCTCCAACCCCACCATTTGCCTTAGAATAGTTTCTAACTGTAAAACTTTGCTGGGTTTTTCCAAGTTGATTTTTAGGTTGAATGACACAGATTTGTGATCTGATCTCACCAGTGAGGATGTGAAATG
This sequence comes from Protopterus annectens, assembly GCF_019279795.1. NCBI lineage: Eukaryota > Metazoa > Chordata > Ceratodontiformes > Protopteridae > Protopterus > Protopterus annectens. Next base: position 592,829,066 of record NC_056747.1, on the reverse strand, counting down.
ATGAAAACAGGGTTGAGTATGTATATTCACAATTTATGGAATATGCTGCTCTTACATATTAACCAGAGTGGTATACTAGCAATCTTTTAAAACCAGTGTAGATGACTGAATAGGTGATTGCATTGTTCACTTAGGATATGTGGTGAAAACATGCTTAAATGGAAAATCATGAGAATCCTCCACATAATCTTAATGGCCTCCCTGGCTGTAGCCTTAAGAAAATAGGTACCTGTGAACCAAACGTTTGACTTGGCTCTATATTTTCCTTTTATATTACCTCATGTGAATAGTGTATTAACACCTTTCCGGACTGTAGCTACTTGTAAAGTGTACACACATTTATTCTTGAGTGAATTGCTTGCATCATGTTGACTGCTTCTGAAATGTATATCTCAAAATTGCATAATTGAAAGGGTGTGTATGCTGCTATGGTTACTAAGTGTTTCTAAGCGAGTGAACATTAGGAAATGAAGGTAGTTAAGATGAAGTTTTAATGGCTGACATTTAGGATCTGAAAAAGTTATTACACCGAAAGCGCTTATCCAGTGTATGTGCCAGTGTGTTTTATTTCGTTTTATTTTATTATCCTTCATTTTCATTAAAGTTTTCAAATTTTAAGTGTTTTTAAGTGGAATTGGTGGCAGAACCGTTCGTTCTTGGAGCTTCATATTTTGATGTGCTCTGCCTTTGGTGACAGTCCTTACTTTTTTTCTGTGTGTTATGTTTTTCTGATTGTGGTTTTTGTGTAGTTGCAGAATATTTTTCATGTACACAGACCTGTATACAATATACGTAGGTTATTTACTCATTGCACTGCTTGCACATAAAATTCCTGCCTAATAACCACAGCCATGCCAATTACAGAATTCAAGTTGGGCTGTAGTACAGTAGGTCATCATGGTAGTTTAGGTAAGTCCCACCTAATCAAGTTGGTCATGATGTTTTGGTTCCTGTGTGGCATGAGTGGTCATTCAATGACTAGCTTCCCCAAGTGTCACATTCATTTTCTGGTGCTCTTCTCCAGGACAGCTGCCATTATATGTATGCATGGTATGGACTGTGTTTTTTCTCTAGACCTTTGCTGAAAAGGAGCTATATGCTGCCTAATCAAACTTTCCTGGGCAAGATAAACAAAATAAAATAAATAACATTTCTGGTCTTGTATGTCTTACTAGCGTATATAATGAAACAGTGTATCTCCCTTAGTTGAGATGATACAGTCATCAAGGGTTCTTTGTCAGTATGACATGCAAATTAATTATGCCAAAAATATGTCGTTTGCCCCCCTCCCAAAAAGCAGTTTTATTTTAGTCTTTGGTGGATGATCCGAGTATCACTGTTTCACTTCTCTGACCATATTGTATCTGCTAGTAATGAAGACATACCAATGAGAATTTTGAAATGCTGTAGACTGTCTGACACACAAAAAGTTTATCACTAAGGTGCCTACTAAGTGTGTGTAAAGAAGATCAAGTAAGCACCTTTATGTTCCCTTTTTAAAAAGCCTCAGAAGTTACCACAGCTGTAGTGGAGTGGTCCCTGACTTTCTATGGTGAAATCTTCCTGTAGTTAATGTAACACAACTTGATAACCATTTGTAGATGGTTATCTCAAGTGATTTATAAACTGGTTACCCTTTCCTTTTGCCTTCAAATGATACAAAGAGTTTGTCGGACTTTCTAAAAAGGCTAATTTGAAATCAATTAAGGTCAGTGGTATGTTGTAATATGACTTTCCTCCATTAGTTGAGGTTTAAATTACATAACATTTTTCATACCCAAATTTCTACACCATGGGCCACTACTGTTGCAAATAATCTACATTCACAAGTTATGCTCTTTAAATGCTTTTAAACAAATAACACATCTTTACAGTTTGAAGCTATCATAATCACCAGTTACAAAACAAAAATACAATCTCCCCTGGGTATCCATGAAGATACTGAATATAACTAAAACCACCCCCATCCTGGAACATTGCTACTAAACATTTATTTCATTTTATTTCGCCTTCTCCTTACAGTTTTGTAATCTGATATTAACTCCTTTGTAGTTATTTATCATGTCAGTGGACTGAGCCTCTTTTTTTTTATCAATCGCAACTAGTTACAAGATAAATAATTCAAGTTTACTACACAGCTTTGTAAAAACAGTCTAAAAAGTACAAAAATGTGACGAATAAAATTAACAAAACAGAAAAATATTATATAAAACATGCCATAAATAAAACTCAGTAAGAAGTAAAATAAATCATTACTACTTATAAGCAAGGTGCATATGCATGGCACATAATGTACTGGGGTAGTGCACAGGGATCAAGAATTTAAAATTTATATGTATATATCTATAAAAGAGTTGTACAATTTATATCAGGATGAATTTATTGTCCCCATGGAACAGGGTGGTTTGGATTTACCTGATTTGACAGGATATTCTGGAGTTCATAATTAAGCACGAAAGCACGTGGGATGAAACTGAGTACAGATAAGGCAGTTGTAATAGCAGCAAATGGTGAAGTTCAGAAGAAGGTGAGAATTGAGATAGATGAGAAATTAGTGGAACAAGTTAACAGCTTCAAGTATCTTGGAGGGGTGGTTGAGTAGAAGCGAAGTCTGAATGAGGAGATCAAAGCTAGAATCAGAGGGGCTGCTGTTAACTGGCACAGAGTGTCAGGTGTAGTATATGACAGAAAAATGCCAAAGAAGCTGAAAAGTAAGGTGTACAGAACAATGGTACAACCAGTAGTACTATAAGATACAGAAACCTGGTCAGTAAAGACAGAGTAGTTGAGCCAGCTAGAGGCGATGGAGTTGAAGTGCCTGAGATCAGTTGTAGGATGCACACTGTGTGACAGGCGAAGAAATGAGGACATAAATACAGAGGTCAAAGTGGCTACAATTGCAGAAAAAGTAAAAGAACAGATTATAGTGGTTCAGGCACAAAAGAACAAAACTTAATCATGCTCCTTGGCTAACAAAAAAATTCTCTCCAGTGACTGAGCCTGGAAAGAATGACGCAAAAACAAAAAACAAGCAAATAAAATGATCTTCCAGGAACTCCGTAACAAAGCCAAGAAATTAGTGAGAAATGATAAAAAAAAAATTTTCACAACAATTATCTAGTCAAAGAAATAGTCTAAAGAAATTCTGGAAATGAGTCTCTTTTCTCCTTAATCCTGGGATGGCATAAAACCCATCTCCATTCCCCTGATAAAGAGTCACAACAAATAGCCCATATTTTTAACTCCCACTTTATCGACAGCATTCTTAAACTTGCCAATGGATCACCACAAATAGCAAATATACATTCCAACCATAACACAAGCACCTCAAACCCAGTTCAGGGAAATCCAAGTTTACATACCTCACTACCCATAGAAACCATTAACAATAGCCCAACCATTCCAGCATTCTCCCTAAAACCAGTGCCCACCACTGTAGTATTTAAATTGCTAACTAAACGAAAACCATGCTCCTTATATGGTGACAAACTCCCTGCAGAATACTTAAAACTCAGTGTTGATGCAATCGCCTACCCAATCATTATTCTAATAAACCGATCCATCTCCAAAGCCACAATCCCTCAATTTTGGAAAAATCCATCATAATCCCATTACATAAATGTAGCAATACTAATGACTTTAACTATCAACCCATTTCTATTCTCTCATCTTTATCTAAAATATTGGAAAAGTGTGTACACACAAAGCTATTAAAACACCTCACTGACAATGATCTTCTCACCCCAACCCAACATGGCTTTCCTCCTGCACACAGCACTACTACAGCCTTAATCTCTTTTACTGGTACTGTGGACAAAGATGTGGAAGGTGGTCTGATGACAACAGTAGTCTTATTAGACCTATCCAAAGCTTTTGACACAGTATAACATGCTAAAGTACATCAACATCTAGCAACACTAGGATGCTTCAAACATACCCTTACCTGGTTCACCAACTACCTTAACAACAGACAACAATCTGTCAGATGGGAAAATAATCAATCTACTTAACTGGTTAACAAGACAGGAGCCCCTCAAGGGTCCATTCTTGGACTTTTGATCTTTAATGTGTTTATAAACAATCTCCATATGAAGTACACTCATACAATATGCGGACTATTCAACTATGATTTCATCCTCTACTTCCCACATTTTGTAAAAATAATACAAAATGCATTTTCAACCATAAAAAATTCACTCAGTGAAGCACACCTCATACTAAATCCCCAAAAATCTAAGCTACTACTATTTTCATCTAAACCACCTCCATGGGGCTTTAAAATATACTCCCTTAACAAAACTGAAACTGAAGTAGTGAAGACAGCAAAATTACTAGGCATTATTATAGACAACAAACTACCCTTGGAATAACATATCTTTAATACAATAAAAAACACATTTTAAACTAGGCAAACTCTACAGGCATAAACACTACATGGATAAACCCAAAAAAATAAAACTGGTGAATACCCTCTTACTCCCCTCCCTCCTCTATGGTTTGCCCATGTTAAACAACCTACACACATCTCTAAGTAACAAACTACAATCATGCTACTATTAAATTGTAAAATTTGCCTCTGGCCTTCCAGTCTGCACACAACACTGTCATGCCATTAAGGAATTGCAATGGTTTAAATTCCCGCACTACCTTCACTACACTCAACTAACTCTTGCTCATAAACTAATATACAACCCAGAATACTGCCTGTCACTTCATTCTATCCTACAACTCTACATCCCCTCACAGAAGCTTCAGTCTACTATAAAACAGCTCATAAGCCTATCCAATCCCAATAAAAGAGCTGGACAAAGCCTGTACTCCCACTCCATAGCAAAATTATGGAATGCCCTACCCTGCTCAATTTCCCAACTTGATTCAATAAAAACTTTTAAACTTGCCCTAAAAAACACTTTCTAAATAATCAAACTTGTCCTTGTGCCCGTAATTACAGACCACCATAAACCATCTGTAAAAATTTTGCTGACTAGTAAGAGTCTTCTAATTTCCGAGTAATACTCTGAAAACACTCTAAACTTCCTTTACTTTTCTATATCAGCTAAGCTATCATATTCACGGAGATGCCTCTATAAATATTATCAGGCTAAATCCTAAACGTCCATGCATTTAAGTGCTTAAATAAACTGTTTCGGAATGTGTCTTCTCTAAAAAAAAAAATACTGTATGCATACTGCTAACACCTTAACAGATTGTATAAAACTTTTACTCTGTGTATAACTAATCATTTTGTACACTATTTTACTATTGTAAATATTTTCTTGCTGTACAATAACAGATTTGTAACTAGCGATTTTTCTCCCCGGGCCTCCACTGAAAATGGGTTTCTGACCCAATGGACTTTCCCAGTCAACAAATGTCAATAAATAAATAAATATAAATAATTAAATGTGCCAAAAAAAACAGAACATAATCTCGTGAAGAAGAGTTGGGACAGATAGGAAGAAGGTAATTTGAAACAATGGCATCCAGCAAAGAGGTGGATGGATTGTGTGAGAGAAGATCAGTGACAGTCAGGCATGAGTGTTGAAGAAGGCAGAAGAATGGCACTGGATAGACAGAGATGGCAACAGTTTACATGATCACCCAACCACATGTAGACAATGGGTAAAAGGAGCTTGATGATAATGCACGTCACAAGCGGAAGGGTATAAATTAAAGTGGAATAGAATGATGATGAGCTAAAGGACTTTGAGGGGTAGGGAAGAGTTGGAATTTGGGATAAAGGTCCTCTGAGAGAATAGTGACAACAATGTAGAATTTTGTATTCATGAAGTGGCGGAAAACACTTTGGGAATGGAGATTTTGCCAGTAAGGATAACAATAGGAGGGTGTAGAGAGGAGGCAAGAGGAGGCTAGCATTTATTGGAGAAAATTAGCAAAGGAACCAACATTTTGGGAGCAAACAGCTACACAGGGAGATAGAATACAGTGGGATGAGGCCAGGCAGGGGCCTGGACTGCTGGTAATAGACTGCCTTCCCTATCATGAATTGATGGCATGGTGTGGGTAAAAAGAAATTGATAGGAGAGCACTAAGCAAAATATCAGCTCAGGTAGAGATTTAATTCAGACACAAACACCACAAACTGTTGTATAAACAATAAAAATGGGCCACCAGCAGTGAAAACCTTCTATTTACAAATAAAATTTTGCACTTTCATCTACAAATGTCAGAGACTTCTTCAGAATAAAGTTCTCAAGTACACATACACTCCTTTTATCCCTATGATAAAAAAACACCCCCCAATTAGTTGAAAGCATGTAACAAATACTACCACAAATATTGGATTTCAAAACTAATCCACCTATCTGATAAAACATTATTGTTACAACACATTCCCCATTCAGTGTTACTCATTTTCAAAATCCATTACAACCTTCTCATTAACTTAATATTATTTACAAAATATATGAACCATAAATGAAAATATATGAATGGCGATACAAGTCATAGCCTGCTACAGAACCCCAAACATGTCCCTAGACTCACACGCCAACTTCCTAAGCACCCTGGAATCTATCAAGGTCCAACCCAATACTCTCATACTGGGTGACTTCAACTACCCTTCCATCAGCTGGGAAAACTATTCAAGTACCAATGTACAGGCCCAACACTTTCTGGAATTTATCAATTCCAATGCCTTGCACCAGCTAATTTTAACCTCCACTAGAGGAAGCAATATCCTCGACCTGGTTATCACCAACATGGGAGACCATTGCTCCACACCTATAGTCAGTTCCTCCCTGGTTAAATCTGAAAACAAACTGATCACCATGGAAATCTCCATCTCACCTACACACCCTGCTAAGGTGACCCCTGAAAAACTTCTCTAAAGCCGGCTTTGGGCTCCTAAAAGCAAAGATGGCTAACTTCTTGGCACCCGTGCCAATTGAATATAGCTGCATGACTGCTGAATCATACACCAATGCACTGTACGAGCATGTACACAGATGCGTGGACCTTGCCATACCAAATAGAACTAAGACAGTCTTCTCCAAAAAAAAGAAGCCAATCTGGTGGTCTCCAGCCATCAATCAACTCTACAACAGAAGGAAGAAATTGTTGCAGAAAAAAATGAAGTCACAAGACTGGAAAACCTTCCTTATCAGTCTCAGCAAAAAGCTGAGATCCTTTATCAAATCCTCTAAAGCCAGCTATGAAGGCAGAATTGCAGCTGACACCAAAAACAACCACAAAGCCTTCTATAGCTATATCAAAAACCTCAAAGGCAATACTCAGATTTGCTCTGAGTTATTACACTATACTATACTGAGCCAACAGATTTAGCCAACATACTAGCTGACAGATTCAGTGCCAACTTTACCCCCCCCCCAGGGACCTATCACAATACCTGATGAAAGCCTGCTACCCACCGTTTATGCAGAACAGGTAAAAGCTGCATTGTCCAAAGCCAAGAATACAGCATCAATGGGACCTGATAATATCCCTGACTGCATCCTACATGAGCTACAAAATGAACTGGCACCACATCTGCATGCCCTGTTCAATAACAGCCTTACCTCAGGCTATGTCCCTAATGAATGGAGCACTGCTACAGTCATCCCACTCCATAAAGGGGGAGCAACTACAGACCCTGGGAACTATCGCCCCATTAACCTGACAAGCCTGGTATGCAAAGCTATGGATCGCATCATCATGGACCTGCTTGACAAAGATATAGGCAATCTCCAAACTCTTGACCCCACACATTTGGCTTTGTCAAGGGGAGATCCTGCCTGCTGATCCTAATTGACTTCTTTGAGGCAGTCACCAAAGCTATGGATGAGGTTAAGGCAGTGCATACAGCCTATCCCAGCCTGGCCAAGGCTTTTGATACCATTCCCCACTCAGGTATCATTGATAAACTCACCAAACTAGGTATCAATCTTTACATCACTAGGTGGGTTGCAAATTGGCTCACAGACAGGACTCACAGAGTGAAAGTTTCAGATTCCAAGTCAGACTGCCAATCAGTCACGAGTGGAGTCCCACAAGGCTCAGCCCTGGGCCGTCTCCTGTTTGGAATCTACTTCACAGAAGTCCAGGCCAACACAGAAGGACTCTGACTGACCAAGTACACTGATGACTGCAAGCTAGGAGTCATTATCAACTCCCCAAGTGATGAAGAAATCCTACAAAAGGGCCTATCTGAGACCAATGACTGGTGTCGGAACCATGGCCTGAAGTTTAATGCCATAAAATGTGTTATCATCCCCTTTGGAAAAACTAGGTTCCCATGAATTACCACATTAATGGGAACCCACTGAACACTGGAGGGGCCATAAGAGATCTGGGCACCCAAGTCAACAGCCACCTCACCTTCGACCACCACATTGCCACTGTGGTCAGAAAGTCCTTCTACATGGCACATCTTATAACCTAAGGTTTCGCATCCAGGAAGAAAGAGGTCATCATAGGTACATAGGTTCATAGGTGTGTGGTAGGCTAATGGCCCTGGGGCCTTTACAAGCCTAGCCCATAGGATTACCCAGGCATCGTGCCACCCAACCTTAGTTCCCAGTGCCTCTGTCGAGTAAAGCCACTGGAGTGATCCCGGGGTGAATGTTCTATTTCCAATCTACTCATTAAGATTTCCCTTGAAGAGGGCCAGTGAGGTGCTCTGCTTGGCATGTATGGGAAGTCTATTCCATAGCATGGGCAGTCTCTGAGTTATGAACCTGTCCCTCCAGCATGTTCAGTTGACTGGTAATGAGGTTGAGGTCTCTGGAGCATGTGGTGTGGAGGGATTTGGATTTCTTTAGATGTAGCATTTCTAACAGAGCTGGGTCAGACATGGCTTTGTAAGTCAAGCAGAGATCACCTCTAAGTAGACGATATGAGACAGAGAATAGTTGGAGTTTTTTTAGTCTGTCCATATAGGACAAATGTTTAAGGCCTAGGATCCTCTTTTTGAGGTACTTTTGCAGCCTCTCCAATTGTTACAGGTGTTTAATGAGGTATATGCCAAATGGGGCCTAATGAGGGAAGAGTAGAGGGAAACAATGACCTCTTTCTTCCTGGATGCAAAACCCTTAGTAATGAGATGTGCCACATAGAAGGACTTTCTGACCACAGTGGCAATGTGTTAGTTAAAAGGGAGGTTGCTGTCAACCTGTGTTCCCTGATCTCTTATAATGCCTTCTGTGTTCAGTGGACTACCATCAATGTCAATGTGGTAATCCATGGGAACCAGGTTTTTCCCAGAGGGGATGACTACACATTTTTTTGACATTGAGCTTAAGGCCATGGTTCTGACACCAGTTGTTAGTCTCAGTGAGGCCTTTCTGTAGGATAATAATAGCTCTCAACTTGCAATCATCTGCAGACTTTGTCAGCCAGAGTCCCTTCATCTTGGCCTGGACTTCAGAGAAGTAGATACCAAACAGGAGAGGACAGAGGACCAAACCTTGTGGGACTCCACTCGTGACTGGTCAGCAATCTGACTTGGAGTCAGCTACTTTCACACTGTGAGTTCTACCTGTGAGCCAGTTTGCAACTCACCTAGTGATATAGGGGTTGATGCCTAGCTTAGTGAGTTTTCCTATGATTCCTGAGAGGGGAATGGTATCAAAGGCCTTGGTCAGATCAAGGTAGGCTGTAAGAACCACTTTGCATCCATCTACAACTCTGGTGACTGACTCAAAGAAGTTGACCAAGTTGAGCAGACATGACCTACCCTTCACAAAACCAATCTGTGTGGTATCCAGAGTTTGGAGATTCCCTATATCCTTGTTTATTAGGTCCATGATGATGCATTCCATAGCTTTACATATTAGACTCGTCAGGCTAATGGGGCGATAGTTCCCAGGGTCTGTAGTCTCTCCTCCTTTGTGGAGTGGGATGATTGTAGCAGTGCACCATTCGGTAGGGACAAAGCCTGAGGTGAGGCTGTGATTGCACAGGGTACACAGGTGAGATGCCAGTTCACACTGTAGTTCATGTAGAACACAGCCAGGGATATCACTCTCTACTTATCCCTCATTAGACCAGTCATTGAATATAACGCCCCATTTGGCATGTACCTGACCAGACACTTGCAACAGCTGGAGAGGCCACAAAACAACCTCACAAAAGGAATCCTAGGCCTTAAACACATGTCCTGCATGGACAGACTCAAGAAATTTCAGCTGTTCTCAGTCTCTTATCAACTACTTAGAGGCAATCTCTGCTTGACTTACAAAGCCATGTCTGACCCAGCTCTGTTAGAAATGCTACATCTAAAGAAATCCCAATCCCTGCACACCACACACTCCAGAGACTTCGACCTCATTACCACAATCAACAGAACATGCTGGAGGGACAGGCTCATCACCTAGAGACTGCCCATACTCTGGAATGGACTTCCCATACATGTCAAGCAGAGCACCTCACTGTCCCTCTTCGAGAGAAATCTTGAATAGTGGATGTGTAACAAAAAGTTCTCTGCAGGGATCATTGCAGTTGCACTGCTGGATATGGGCACTGTGAACTAACATCGGGTGGCATGGTGCCTGGGCGCTTTTTTGGGGGCTAGACTTGTAAAGGCTCCAGGGCCATTAGCCTATTACACACCTATGAACCTATGAACCATATATAAATTGTTTCAGCAATCCACAATACGTTAAACATTTCTCCCTAGGGCTATATCATAAACATGGCTTTAAGTCTTAGGGTACTACTAATGGAGATGACATCATTAAGTGCAGGAAAGAATGATGGTTACTTCAGAGGTCAACATCAAGTTTAAGCATAAGTATCAATGTAGCGCAAAAGAAGTAGTTTATATTGCAAAGTGACAGTCATGTCCAGGTTTCTATATAGGTAAGACTATTAGAAGCTTTAGGGAGAGAATCTACAAACATATATACAGTATCAAGAAAAAGGATGAAAAAATGCTTTATGGAGACACATTAGGGAGAACGAATCACACACTTTCAAATTTTGTATCATTGACCATGTGGATCTGAGACCCAGGTGGGGACCATCTGATATTTTTTTTAGAATTCAAAGAAATTAAATGGCAATTAAAGTGTCAGGCATCTGAATTTCCTGGAATTAATGATGTCATCTTCATTAGCAGTGCCCTAAGACTTAAAGCCATGTTTATGATATAGCCCTAGAGAGAAATGTTTAACATATTGTGGATCAATTAAACTATTTATGTATGGTTCATAAATTTTGTTAATAATATTAAGTAAATGAGAAGGTTGTAAGGGATTTTAAAAATGTGTAACATTGAATGGGGAATGTGTTGTATCAATAATGTTTTATCAGACAGGTGGATTAGTTTTGAAATCCAGTATGTGAGGTTTTATTTGTCACATGCTTTCAACTAATTGAGGGGGTGTCTTTTTATCATAGGGATAAAAGGAGTGTATGTGTACTTGGACTTTATTCAGAAGAAGTCTCTGACATTTGTAGATGAAAGGGCTAAGTATTGCTTGCAAATAAAGGTTTTTACTGCTGGTGGCTCGTTTTTATTGTTTTTTACAGTTTTAGGTGTCTAGAAAAGAAGCTGCTATTAAAAAATGGATAATTACTGTTAGTGAGGCATATCAAATTTTACATGTTAAATGTAAGGATCAATCAGAAGAGGCCAGAAAAGACTGGGAAGAGAGAGTAGGGAATACAATATTGGGAAGGGGGGTCTCTACAGCACTCAGGTGTACAAACAAGTCCAGAAGGTTTAGGATTTTTGCTTGGGAGTGTTACCATTGATAGTTTTGTACTCCAAACAATACATGCAGGGTAGTGTTTGGGAGGAGGCATGAAATTTAGGAGTAGGTATTGAGCAATTAATGTACTGTGACAGTGAATAAAAATTGTAAAGAACAAAACATATATCTATACTGCATGAAAATTCCAAAGGAAATATTGTTATGGGTTGGTTTGTTTTCTATTAATGTATGTGTGCATATGTCACATTTTAAAAATGTCAGGTTTAATAATGATAAAAAAATGAACTCCTGCGGTGGGTTAATCATATCTTGTTAAATTTGGGGCTCTCATTTCTCCCCCTCTTCCTGCTCTGTGAGCCATAACAGACTGAGTCTTTAAGTGGAGGTAGAGTGAGGGTAGGGACAGTGTTGTAGGGTATCAAGAATGAGGCCATGTGGTAGCCTTATTTCAAAAACAAGCATATAAGTTTCAAGGTGATGATGGCTCTAATAAATGGTTTCAAAGTCTTAAGTCAAATTTGTGTTCCTGGACCACTGTTAGTTATAACAGACAACACAAAAGTGATGTGATATATAAACAAACAAGGGGGGACAAAGTCATATCGCCTGTGTGGGTCTATATCAGTTTTTCAAAGTTTCACTTCTGCAAACCTTTCTTCATCGACCCGAAACCACTGAACATTCAGTTCAGTGAGCGTTCACATCCATGAAAGATTTACATTGGGAAAAGAAGCAGTTGTCTAACAGCACAAATTTGCCCTTTTCTCTACTGTAGTGCAAACTCTGAGTAGGTATATATAGTTGTGGGATTGGAGGCACAGCACCCCACATAACCATCCTAATGACTACTTCCACAGTGTTATTAAATTCAGTACCTGCATACGCCATTAGTAATAAGCATAGCGGCAGCTTCATGATCTAATAATTCCTTTACTGTTTAATGCATTTGCAGTCACAGTGTATTTAGATATTTCACAACAAGCTAAGCTATCCGTCTGTTAAGACTTGCTCCCATGTTAAGAGAAGTTAATGTAGCTTTATCCAACCGAAATAAATGCTTGTAATTGTAGAGTTTTTTGAATTTAAAGCTGTACTGGTGTTGTTTAGTAGAGCTATCAGACTCACAGCCATACCTATGTTTCTAAATGTTAACGTTGGTGCTTACAAACAAGTTAAGTGTTTTATGAATTTATGATTTAAAAGAAGTTCAGTATTGTAATTGTTTAGTATAAATTTTATGCAACTGTATTCTTTAAACCAGTTTTCCTTTTGCTTTCTAATCCCTGTATAATCTTCCTTACTATATTTTCTCTTCCCATTCTTACCAGCTTGGAGCGCAAGTACATTCCAGTAACTAATACCTGAAACTCACCCTCCTGGAATTATAAGAACAGCAACCTGAAAACAGAAACTACCCTCCAGCTCCCTGAGAGGCCAGTGTTATTAAGACAGTGAAAGTATGTGCTGTTCTAGATAATAGACCATTGTATCACTAATTTCAGGTCTAAGAACCCCTGTTATGCTAGGCAAGTTCCCCATTTAGGATAGCCAGCAGCCTACTACCCCCCCAACTTTCCAGTCCTGACCTTTTCATCAAACGCTTGTAAACAGCCAATACTTTCTGCTTTCAAAAGTAACCTAACTCCCCCGCTCTCATAGCCTGATACCCTTATATACGAATTATCAGTCACATTCAGTTACTGTTCACTAGGTGGCGCTTTACCATTACCAGTCTGTATCTCACCTCATTACAATTATTTCTCTATTAGACCTCCCTACCCTGTTTCTTTCTTTCAATTCCTTCTCTTCATAGACACTCATATACACCTCCCACCCTTTTCCTGCAACTTACTTTCTATACTCTACCTCTCTGTCAGGTATATCTTCCTTATACCAGCTTGTTAACTTACCTCTACTTCTTCCTCACTTTCTACCTTACTTGCTGAATTCTCTCACTCCACTGATTGTCTTCCTTAGTAGTTCACTCTCTTGTTTCTACCCGCTCCGTTCGCCCTGCGGGCTCACTCCACTCCCCTACCCTGCCCCTAATTCCCACCCGCCCCCAGGGGTCCTACATTTATACCAATAATAGACACACCCTATCCAGTCCACTCCAATCAGATTCCTAACATCCCTAACTAACCTAACCCTCTTTCTCAATACCACACCCACAAATTTAACACAGCTCCTCCCTTATCTTAACACCTCACCCACTACTTTACAAACCCACCTTCTCCCCTATCTTCCTTCTCTTACTTCTACCCCACACCACACCTTCAAACTATATCTCACCTATTTGCTAACCTCCATATAAATTAATATGCCTATATCATCCATCCGTCCACAACTTAAAATACTTATCTGCCTGCTACTTATATCTTCTCTTATATCTACTTACCTCTTAACCTCCTACGAACACCCACTGAATTCTTCTCTTTCAATTCCTTCAAAATACACCTCTACACCTACGTCACCTTTATCTCCTACCTTCTTAAACCCAACCACACAACCCAACTACCTATTAGCCAAATACCATAGACTAGCACACTTCAAACTAAAGAAACTTAGATCCAGGAAAATATTTGACTCCTTCTATAAACTTCCCCAACAAAAATATTTCATACTCCTCCACCTTCTACTAGATTGAGATATTCATCCTAATCCAGACCCACATCATAATAAAACCAATACACACAAAATACAAACCAAAACTACATTTCTCTCATTCTCTAAACCCACCAATTCTCTCTCTATTGCCCATCTCAATATACGAACTATTTGTAACAAAACTAGTCAACTCCTTGCCCTTCTAGAAGTCCATCAATTTGATGTTTTATGTTTAACTGAAATTTGGCTAAAGCCTTCAATTAATGGCAATGAAATCACCCCGCCTGGTTATAACATCATTAGACTCGATCGTACTGCCAAAAAGGGAGGAGGGATAGCAATTCTGTATAAAACAAAACTCCAAATTAGTACTATAAATCTGACTCTTACCCTAGACAATAATGCTAAAGTAATCAGCTCTAAACTTCAAGTCAATACTACTAAATCCATAAATATCATTTGTGCTTATCTCCCTCCTGGAAATAATATCAACACCCTTCAACATATACTTAACCTACTCTTGACCAAACTCCCTCAAGAAACACTAGTCTTAGGAGACTTTAACATAGATTGGCATTCCTGCAACAGTACTAACCCCACTTCCCATATCAACCTATATGGCTTCAAACAACTCATTAATAGTCCCACCAGAACTAATAAAACCAACAATACTGAAACCACATTAGACTGGATTCTTACTAATACTCCCTTACAAACCTACAAATCAGGCACCCTTCCAGATGATCTAAGTGACCACTCCCTAACCTATATCATTAGATACAAAACTAACCTAACCTTACCTACCACTTACAAAACTCTACGTACTAAAAAACAATTTAACTCTGCACAGTTTCTAGCTGAACTAATACAATGTAATTGGGCCCCACTAAAACATCTCCCACTTAATGAAGCAGTTGAATACTTCAATTCTACATTCCTATCTATCCTAGATCACCATGCCCCAAGTTGTACCATTAGAACTAAAACTAAAGCAGCACCCTGGCTAACCAAGAATACCAAGCAAAAAATCATACTCAGAAATAAATCTTGGGATAAATGGCGGTCTACTAAAAACCAAACTGACCACCAAAACTTTAGGGAGCTGAGAAACAGCACAAAAAAAGCTATTCTGACAGATAAAAAGAACTATTACTTTGAATTACAGAAAGCCACCAAAAAAGAACCTAAAAAATTCTGGACTAGTATTAATAATCTTCTATCCCCAGGCCAGGCAATCACACCTAAACCTCAGGATTCTGACCCAGACAATCCCACATAAATAGCCAATGACTTCAACTCTTTCTTCACCAATACCATCCAAACTCTTGCAAACCACTTTTCTCCTGACACTTCTAAACTACTCTCCCTTACTTTAAAAACTACTCTTCCTCTCCTTCACCTACAACCTGTATCTACCTCCTATATCCAATCTCTACTCCAAAAACTTAAACCTACAACCCCATCTGCAGACAAGCTTCCTGCAGAATTCCTGCAAATAGGAGCCAAAGCCACTGCCTATCCCATTAATATCCTAATAAATAGATCTATAAAGAAAGGTATTGTCCCTTCTATCTGGGAGATATCCCATGTCATTCCCCTACACAAAGGGGGCAAGTCTAATGACTTCTCTAACTTTTGTCCCATAGCACTCTTATCACCCATAGCTAAAATCATGGAAAAATGTATCCATAAACAACTACTTAACCACCTTCTCCATAATAACCTACTTGCCAATAGTCAACATGGATTTAGTCCTTCCCACAGCACCACTACTGCATTACTCTCCTTTACCAACTCCATCAACTATAACCGTAACATCAATAACCTTTCATCTTCTCTCTTCATAGACCTATCAAAAGCCTTTGACATGGTTAACCATAAACTTCTTCTACACATACTAAAATCTCTTGCACTTGATCCCTCCTCCTTAACTTGGTTTACTTCTTATCTTGAAAACCGTCATCAGGCAGTACTCTGGAAAAGTTCACTATCTTCTCTCCTTCCTATCTCTTTAGGAGTACCTCAAGGGTCTATCCTAGGCCAACTTCTATTTTCTATCTTTATTAATGACCTCCAGTCAGCTATCCCTAACACCACTTGCATACAATATGCAGATGATTCCACTATAATCTTCACTGCTTCCTCTCAAACTGAACTCCAATCTCTTACCCAAAAAACCTTTACCACTGTTGAACAGTGGTTCTCTGACCATTGTCTACTCCTTAACCCCCAAAAAACCAAATTATTACTGTTCTCACCTACCCGTAAATCTATTTCCCTAAACTTCTCTATTACTTCCACTGATTACACTCAAATTACTCCTGATTCTTCTACAAATCTACTAGGTGTTACTATTGACAATAATCTTAACTTTGTCACATCAACAACACAATAAAAGTAGTTAACAAAAAGATTGGATCCCTTTACAGAATCAAACCCTTCCTTACACATGAAGCCCGGACCACCTTAGCCTGATCTCACCTCATCTCTACCCTGCTACATGCTTCCCCTATTTACACTAATCTCTCTAAAAGTAACCTTAAGAAACTTGCTACATCTTACCATAATATTGCTCAATTTGCCACAGGATCCCAGTTTAGAACTCACCACTGTCTGAACTTAAAACAACTAGGATGGCTTGAACTTCCTAACAAGCTCATTTATTAACAGCTCTTAATAGCTCACAAAATTCTATATCAACCATCTAAAACACCTATACTCTCTAACCTCCTTACTCCCTACAACAACCTGAAAGAACTATGTTCTTCAGACAAACTACTAGTTAATAGTACCAAACCCATTAATGCTGCAGGAGATTGCCTTTTTTCCAACTCAGTTGGCAAAATGTGGAACAAACTTCCATCCAATATTTCATCTTTGTCCACTCTTCCACTCTTTAAAAGACAACTGGAAATCCATCTTAATAAATACTGGCTCTGCTCCTGTACAAACCCTGTTTAACCTTCCTTCTTCCTTTCCTCTACCACAATACTTCCTTCTCTTTGATTGCATCCTGACTGATCCACTCTTTAAAAGACAACTGGAAATCCATCTTAATAAATACTGGCTTTGCTCCTGTACCAACCCTGATTAACCTTCCTTCTTCCTTTCCTCTACCAAAATACTTCCTTCTCTTTTACTGCATCCCAACTGATCCCCACTGACATACCATCTTTGTAGATATAACTTATCTTACGTATACTGTATGAAAAAAAAAAAATTATGTTGTCGTCCATATTAGTAAGACAATGTATTATTTACACTACGTTTTGATATTATCAAATTTGCTTATTGCAATTATTTAATAACTTCTTTAGGAATATTATCTTGTTATGGATATTTCCTCTGAGATGTGTATTACCTATACTAAAATCTTTTTATCTTTTATGCTCAATGTTTTTGTTTTGTTTTGTTATTTATTTTGTATTCTCTAAACTTGTTATAACCATTGGAGCTTTTCTCCCTGGGCCTCCACTGAAAATGGACATATATCCAGCTGGACTAGCCCGGTCAACAAATGTAAAATAAAATAAATAAATAAATTTGGGTGTGTAGGGGTGCAGCCCTCCACGTGGGTGGGTTTGACATACTGCAATGTGTGTTCCAGTGTACTGTTTGCCAAGTGCTTACTTTCCCTGTTGAAATCTTTTTTCAGTGAGAATGCCGCTGAAGTGAATATTCGATGGTTTCAGGTCAATGAAGAAAGGTTCACTGAAGTTAACCTTTGACAAATTAATATAGACCTCCCCCTGCACATACTAGCCATGATTACCTGAGAACTGGCAATGCAGAATAAGCTCACTTTGCGGGCCACATAAACGCTTACACTGCAGAAATAATCAACAGCCACTTTGAGCAGATCCAGGATTGAAACTCACAAATGGATGCTACAACCAGAGGTCTTCTGGTGCATTGTCCATCTTGGGGGAACTCCCTAAGAAGATTTGTTTGGATTATTTCTCAACAGACAAGTAAACCAGTTCTGTTCCAGGAAACCTTACAAAAAGACCTGGAAAGTGGATGTCTTTTTTTTTTTTTTTTTTTTTTACCTTTCCCCTGATATTTAATTAAAGTTCTTCTAAAGATCAAGATGGACTTCCCATAAATTATTCTGGTAGCTCCCTTTGAGCCAGACACTTGTCACAGTCAGTTCCACACACATCCTGCCCTACCTGCAATACCTGCCTCATGTAGCCCTGCATCAGACTGGGACAGCTGTACCCACTGGTAGCACACTATTGGAGGTGATACCTTAGTAACACATCATCAGCTGGCAGATATTGTCTGGGAGATTGCTGGCAGGAGCTTGGATGCCTGAGTCAGTCAGATGGAGAATCTCCTTTGGCGACTCATTGAGTCACATCCCTGTCCAGCAGTGTCTCATCATCTGAGACATGGCCCAGTGATGCTTGTACTCATGTTGGCAAGGTATCCCACTGGATCACAATTGTAAGAGTCTATAGCTGCAGACACTCTAAACTATCACCCATTAGAGTGTTCCCCTACCCTCTTGTGTCCATACTCACCCCTGTTGGTCATTCAGTCCTACCCTGGACATTGTTTTTCCTTTGTTTGTCTGATGTCTCCTTCATCTTTGTCTTCCCCCATTGTGTTAGTACACATCCTGTCAGTAGTATCAGTTTTCTGTAGTTACCTAATCTAAACATACATACATACAAATATTTCCTGCAAGGCCTTCTAGCCTGCCAGTATACCAAACATCGATACTACCATAATGTGTCCAAGTTGTTCTTAAAGTATCTAAACTAGTGGTTGCTTTATTATAATTTGGTAGTGTATCACATGCATCAGCTATTCCCTCAGGAAACCAGTTAGCACACTTCTCATTCCTACATAATCTTCCATGCAACTAACTGGGCAAAACTGCAATCCAAATTGTAGTTTGCTACAGATCCCCCACCATGCTCCAGGATTCCCACTCCTCTTTTCTTGATGTACTGGAAAATATCAGGGTTCAACCAAACACCCTAATAATAGGCGACTTCAACTACCCCATTAACTGGAAAAACTACTTAAGTACCAACTCCTTAGCTCAACACTTTCTGGAATTCATAAACTCCAATGCCCTGGATCAACTTATCCACACCCCCACCTGGGGCAACAATACCCAAGACCTAGTCATTACCAATATGAGTGACCGGTGTTCCACACCTGAAGTCAACTCCTCGTTGGTCTGATCTGACCATAAGCTAATCACCCTTGATATCCACATCCCGCTCCCACCAACCCCCCACCCCCATTAAGGAAACCATGGTAAAAAATTTCTCCAAAGCCAACTTCATGCTTCTTAAGACAGAAGTGGTGAACTTCACAACACCCATGCAGATGGACAATACAGTTACAACTGCTGAATGCTGCACTAATGCACTCTATAAGCACTTACACGAGTGCATGGATCGTGCTATCCCAAACAGAACCAAGACACTATCCTCCAAAAAAAAGAAGCCAATCTGGTGATGCCCTGCCATAAACAAACTGTACAACAGAAGGAAGAAACTGTTGCAAAAGAGAGTAAAATCCCATGAGTGGAGGAGCTCCCTGGTCAGCCTCAGTAAGAAGCTGAGATCCCTTATAAGATCCTCCAAACCTAGCTACGAAAAAAAAATCACCACTAATTCTAAGGACAACCACAAAGCATTCTATAGCTATGTCAAGAATCTCAATGGCAACACCCAGATCTGCTCTGAGTTACAGCACAATGGCACAAAAATTGTGGAACCAACTGATATTGCCAACATCCTGGCAGATAGGTTCACTGCTAACTTTATCCTCCCCTCACCCCCTAAAGGGCCCATATCTATATAGAAAGAATGCAGAGTCCCTGTAGTCACAACTACGCAGGTAAAAGCTGCACTCTCTAAAGCCAAAAACACAGCATCCATGGGACTGGACAACATCTCAGGCTGTGTTTTACACAAACTTCAGAATGAACTGGCTCCCCACCTAAGCATCATGTTCAATAATAGCTTTGCATCAGGCTTTGTGCCCACTGAATGGTGCACAGCAACAGTTATCCCACTCCACAAAGGGGGAGTCACCACTGATCCAAGAAACTATCACCCTATTAGCCTGACGAGCCTGGTCTGCAAGGCCATGGAACATACCATCATGGAACTCATAAACAAAGACATTGGTAACCTCCAAACTCTGGATCCCACCCAGTTCGGGTTTGTGAAAGCCAGATCATGCCTTCTGAACCTGATCGACTTCTTTGAGGATGTCACCAAAGCCGTAAATGAGGGTAAGGTGGTTCACACAGCCTATCTCAACCTCTCCAAGGCTTTCAACATTATCCCCCATTCTGGAATTATAGCTAAATTCACTAAACTAGGTATAAATCCCTACATCACAAGATGGGTTGCCAGCTGGCTCACTGACAGAACCCACACTGTAAAAGTTGCAGACTCCAAATCTGACCTCAAACCAGTGACAAGTAGAGTACCACAGAGTTCAGTCCTTTGACCTCTCCTGTTTGGTATCTACTTCTCTGAAGTACAGGCTAACACAGAAGGCCTCTGGCTAATGAAGTTCACAGATTACTGCAAACTAGGAGCCATAGTCAAGTCCCCAAATGATGTGGACATCCTACAGAAGGGCCTTGCTGAGACAGATGCCTGGTGTCAGAGCCATGGCCTCAAGCTCAATGCCAAACAGTGCAGTGTCATCCCCTTTGGTAAAAACTCTGTACCCATGAACTACCACATGGACAGCAATCTACTTAACACCGAATGCGTGATAAGAGACCTTGAGACCCTGGTGGACAGTAGTCTCTCCTTTGATAGTCACATCGCCACAGTAGTCAGGAAGTCCTTCTATGTGGCACACCTCATCATAAAAGGGTTCTCATCCAGGAAAAAAGAAGTTGTTGTTCCCCCTCTATTCGACACTCATTAGACCCATTATAGACTATAACGGCCCTTTTGGAATGTACCTCACAAGACATCTGCAGCAGCTGCAAAGGCCACAGAAGTACCTCACAAAGAGGATTACTGGCCTCAAACAAATGCCCTACACTGACAGTCTAAAAAACTCCAGCTTTACTCCGTAGCATATCGCCTTCTTCGAGTTGATCTCTGCCTAACATATGAAGCTATGTCAAACCCAAACCCAGAGCTGTTGGACATGCTACACCTAAAGAAATCCCAGTCCCTCCAAGCTACATGCTCTAGGGACCTAAATCTTGTCACCACAATAAACAGGACATGCTGGATGGATAGATTCCTGTCCCAGAGACTTCCCATACTCTGGAACAGGCTACCCATCTATGTCAAGCAAAGTTCTTTATTAGCACTCTTCAAGAAAAATCTTGATGAGTGGATGGGAAATAGGCAATACACTCCGGGGATCACTTCTGTGTCTCTGCTCGACGGTGGCACAAGAAAATAACTTTCTTGGGTGGCATAAGCCAGGGAACCTTGTTGGCTAGGCTTACATAGGCCCTTGGGCCGATAGCCTAGTACCTACCTATGAACCTATGAACTAATGTAGGTTGTCTAATAATTCTCAACTACTTTTTGATAGCCCCAAACATTCCCAGAGATAGCTGCCTCTAAATGCCCTATACACTTGAAAAAGGTCTCTTCTTAAATATCTACAGTGTACAAGTTCAGATATTGTAGTCTTTCAGAGTAACTTAAATTTTCACATCTATGGATGCCCTTATTGTATTTCCACTGTACTCTTTGCAGTTTACTCATGCTTGTTTTCTTATAAGGTTTCCATTCTGTTATTCCATAGTCAACTTTGGATTTAATGTAACTAATAAACGGCGACTTAATTTGTGATTTCCCAGACTTTGTAAAATCTTTTTATACAACCTATAGTTCTATGATTGTTGTTAACAAATTGGTTGATATGATTAGAAAAACTCAAAGCTGAATCTACCCAAATACTCAGTTCCTTAAATGAATCTACAGTTTTAATCATTGTGTGCCGCACTAAGTATTTATCTTTCAATTTATGTCTCCCGAATCTCATATGCTTAGTTGTTGATGTATTTATCAGCATATTATTCTCCTTTGCCCAAAGCTGTAGCCAGGTATACTTGTTGTACTCTGCTGAGTACCTGTTTCGTCTGAGCTTCGCATCAATATGGCTTTTTTTCTGGTCATATCATATCAACTGTCTAAATGAATACCTCCAAAAACAGATTTGATACTGCTAATCTCAAAACAATATCTGTATTAGTTTTAGGGGGAACAGCTGAAAATGTTACTTACATTTATTAAGTGCTTTTGGGGCAGCATTTTGAGACATGCAACTATTTATAAGTGAAAGGTGTACGGGGGGGGGGGGGGGGTAGCACTAAGAGTTTCTGAACAGAAAATGGAATTTGCATGCTACATCCCTGCCTGTGCCCATATGGTCAATTAAGTTAACTTCTTTTCCACAGAAGTGTAACTGGTTTAGTTAGTGCCCCAACCCCTCAGCTCTTCTAGTCAAAAGCCAAAAAAAAACTTTATTATAGTAAGCCGATCTCTACATTTTAGATATTGGCTTGTTACAGTTAGATCCATGTCCCCCACCAGCTCTTCCAACAAAAAATAAAAATGCTTTCTTTTCTCTATTCTATCAGCAATTCCCCTCACTGTCTTGTATATGTGTTATGCTTGTACATTGCTGTGTATAGGTAATCCATTAAGTGTGCTAGCCTTCTGTTTGGAATAATCTGTGAACTTTTTCTCACTTCATGCAATTCAGTTTTCAGTGAATTTTGGATACTTTATATGCATGCCAGGAATTGTGACTCATTACTCCAAGATACTACAGCCTTAAAGGTAGGGTTCTAGGTACTAATAGTTTGGGGTGAAAGCCCCTACATAAGTGTAAAGATGGTGTTCTCCCCCTTCAGTGAGTATTATTTTATTCTGCCTTTATCTTTGTAGTTGTCCATTTTTTTTCTCTTTGAAGTACTCAGATTTTATTATTCTAAGCTTCATTCTTCTGATAGGGAGCCATACAATTCCTTGTGTTTACTATTATTCTAAGCTTCATTCTTGTGAAAGGGAGACATGCAATGCCTTGTGTTTACTCTGTGGTAGTGTTTCACAGTTATTGTCAGGGACGGTGCTTTGTTGGCTGCTTCATATTTTGGACAAATGGTAGTTTATACAACTGGGTCCTATCCCATTGCTATCCACTACATTGTGGCTCTGTGATGCTCCTACTATGTTGTTGTGTATTAAGTGTCACTGAATCTACATCACACATGTGGCTCAGTCATGTGATACATTTGTTTGTAACTTAATATCTATCACCATGCTATCCTTTATATGTGTCTATAAATGGCATCCCTTTCTAACTCTGACATTGTATTAATCTCACTTACAATCATGTACCATACATGCAATATGCTGGTGGTCTTTGTACATGTAATATTCTGGTGGTCTTTGACACTTTGACCATGTCAAGTAGTGTGCATGGTGGGTAGCACCCTGTCTATACTGTAATCATACAGTGCATTGCACATGCTAATCTTTCATGGCCATGTAACATATTTCTGGTTGCCAATGCATGAGTAGTCCTGTATTACAGTCAATGTTACTAATTACTGTAATTTCTTGACATGGTTAACTCTTAAATGCTTCTGTGATTTGGAAAATGCACAATATTATATACATATTCCTGTATGTTAGTATACATTGACATGGAACTGAGTGACCTTTTAAACACATCTAGGTGTCTTTCCAGTTCCATCTTTTCAACGTTGACCTGCTTGCATGGAAAGAAGCCTTATGTTGATATATCATTTGTGTCGTATGCTGCTACAGAGTGATCTTTGACATGGATATTTCTTTCTGTACCCTTGTATCTTGTCAACTAGTGACATGTGTGTGTGTGTGTGTGTGTGTGTGTGTGTGTGTGTGTGTGTGTGTGTGTGTGTGTGTGTGTATGTGTGTTTGTGAGTGTGTTTTCTTCAGACAGACAAAAATAAAATTAACAGCAGCTTTAGGAAAAGGAGCATATGAAGGCAGCAGCATTGGCCATGTGACAGCAATCCTAAACCTCAGAATTATTTGACAACTGCAGGTTCCATATTTTCCATCAGAGTGATTACAGATTTGTACTACTGCTGTCTGTGGTATAAGACCAACATACAGAATAGACTCTCAAGTGGTGCCACTAACCACCAAGTGACAAAGAGGCCATCAAATCCGCATTAAAATAGTGGAAATTGAAAAATTATGTATGGAATTGATGGGCAGTGTTGAACAGAATGCACATTCCACTAATTTTTGTGAGGCATTGGATTGTGTTTCTGCCTTTGAGCGATGCCTTATTTAAAGAA
>NC_056747.1:592734475-592799475 GCF_019279795.1 Protopterus annectens | reverse complement strand
CTAAGAATGACGAAAACGTGAAAGTTTGTATATTAAATTGATTTTACGTTAAAGCAGAAGTTTCGTTTTTGGGACTATTATCCTTTACTAGCTGTAAGCTGTTGGTTTTCCTTTTTGTTTGGTTTGTTTGTGGTTTTCTATTGCCTAGTTTGTTTGTTTCTCTGTATTTGTCAGCCTGTTTCCTATGTCACCTTTTATATGTGGTCAATATGGTTATAGCAGTTCATTCTCTTTAGTCATTTTATGTTATTATGCCAGCCAGAGCTATAATGTTTAACAGTCAGTTTTCTTCAGTTTTGCTCTTAGCTGTTAATTACCCCCTTTTATTCTTCAACGGGAAATTTTTACTCGTTTTGTGTTCATGTATTTTAATGCTTTTACTCCTTTTTTGATATTTTGTCTTACTTCAATAGCAGTTAGGATAATGTCATGCTTAAGTTAGTGTAATCCGCTTTAAAATGGCTCCTATTGGTGTGGCATCACATTTTTCAACAGGTTACACCACTGTCAGCCTTTAGAAGGCATGGAAGTGATTATTTTACTTTTTCCATTGGCTGACTGTTTGACTGGATTCAGCTTGCTCTAGTGCAAGAATTTAGATTTCATTCATTATTTTTAGCAGTTTTGCCAACAGTTCAAAGAGAGGAAAAAATAAAGAAATTAAATAAATATATAATAATTCAATGATTTAGAAACACTTAAAGTATAGTATTATTTTTTAAATGTATACAATATATTTAACTATCAATAAATAATAATAATTATAAATTGCATATCACTACAAGAGGTAATAATACCCTGGACAAGATGTACAAAAAATGTAAAGAAAGCTTATAAGGTAGTGCAACTTCCACAAATGGGAAACTCTGACAATTATACCATTCTGTCGTCAGCTTACAAACCTGCGTTGGTCATAGAGAAACCCATAAAGAAACAAATCAGGGTATTGCCAGAGGGGGCAATGGAGGCCCTCCATGACTGCTTTGAAAGAACCAGATGGGATATGTTCATGGAGGCAGCCAGAGTGAATCAGCATCTGAACATTGATGAATACATTGAGGTAGTGATGGCATACATTTCAAACTGTACTGATGGGGTAACAAATACCAAGAGTATCACTACTGGAGCTAACCAGAAGCCATGGCTCACCCTTAAGGTATATAAGCTTCTGACAGAGCGAAATACAGCTTACAGGGCTATGGACAAAGCAACCATAAGTATAGCAAGAGGTAATCTGAGGAAGGGTATAAAGGAGGCTACGAGAGAATATGGCAAAAAGGTACAGAGCCACTCTGAAAACATGATGGATGCAAGGAGACTATGGCAAGGCATACAGGAGATCACTGACTACAAAATCAGGTCAGCACAGTGTGAGGACAACATCAAATTCCTGGACAGTTTGAACATTTTCTTTGGTAGACTTGAGGAAAGTAACAACAGGTTGGCACTAAAGCTACCCCCTGACAAGAAGGATGCAGTACTCAGCCTCAGCACAGAGGAAGGAAGAAGAGAGCTAAGGAGATTGAACCCCAGAAAGGCTGCTGGCCCAGACAGCATACTGGGCAAGGAGTTAAAAGGCTGTGCTGATCAATTATCTACAGTGCTCAAGGAAATATTTAACACTTCTCTTGCCATGGCAAAAGTAGCCTCATTCTACAAGGAAACTAACATCATCCCACTGCCTAAGTAAAGCACTCCCTCCAGCCCTAATGACTACAGACCAGTAGCTCTGATATGCACTGTTATGAAACATTTGAAGCGGCTGATCAAAAAGCATCTTTCATCATGCCTTTCTCCTGATTTTGACCCTCAGTGTGTGACAGAGCTCACTGATCCATGGCTGATGCCATATCAGCAGCACTACACATCTCCCTTGTGCATTTAGAGGGCAAAGACAACTGTGTGAGGATGCTGTTCATAGACCAGCTCTGCATTTAATATGGTGGTATCAGTGCAGCTGATAGAAAAACTGGCTTTATTAGAAAGGCAAACCCAGACTATGCTACACTTTGCTGTGGAGGAAAGGTTAGTTTGCTTTTTATTTGTTGTATTTTGTATTAGTTTATTGCATTTTTATATTTTGAATACTGTGATATGTTTTCTTTACCTTGTGTTTTATTTGTATTCTGCTTTTAACTGCATATTAAAACTTCAAAAGACATCACAGCTCTATCTCTTGTGAGTCAAGTAGAAATTAGAACTGATCAGTTAAGGACTCATACATAAGATAGAAGAGGTCAGTTAAGGTTAATCATTTGTGAACTGAGGGGGTGGAGCTAGGAACTAAACCTTCTATTTAAGGGGTAAAATAAAACATTTCAGAGCTTTATTAGAAAAGCTCACACAGACTCAGCTACACTTTGCTGTGAAGGAAAGGTTAGTTTGCTTTTTATTTGTTGAATTTAGTATTAGTTTATTGCCTTTTTATACTTTGAATATTGTGATTTGTTTTCTTTACCTTGTGTTTTACTTGTATTCTGCTTTTAACTGCATATTAAAACTTCAAAAGACACCACAGCTCTGTATCTTGTGAGTCAGGCAGAAATCCCCCCCCCCCACCCTCTCACTGTTGTGTTCTTAAATACCACTGTCTTTCTAGTTGCCTGCTTCTTATGTTAATTTGACCATATATCTCATTTCCTAGCTGCTTTCACTGGCTTGTGTGAGTAAGCACAAAATTATCATTTTGTGAAATCACCCCCCTTCAACTATTTAAATTTATTGGCCATTCTACTGTATTCCATAGTACCGGAATACAAAAGTGATCACCCCCTTTCAGTCTATCTTGCTGTTTTAAAAATAGTGAGTACCCACTAAAACTTAACTTTTTAGACAGGTAAAACTTAAGTTACCTACTTTCACATCTAACTTCTCTAGTGCACACTGCAGTGTTTAGGATAAACCATTTTTTTTTCATCTTACCTTTAAGCATCCCTGTGATTAGCACTTGCCCTAATACCTGCTGGAAAGCAGTAGGAAACCTTAAACTGATACAAACACTCAACTCTCCTAATTAATAAGGAGAAATTAATCATAGGCACCAAACAGCCTATAATTGCAAAGTACCTTGCTAAGGTAAGGGGAAAACAGCTCCTGTACTTTAAAAAAAACACCAAACCAGGCATGTCCAAGGGTCAGCTTCCAGTGATTTCTCCTGTCCACCTGGTGAATCTGGGCATACTAGGACAAGGCAGCAATTGCCCCATGTACACAGACAACCGTCTCCTCCTACCACCCAACACTACAACCTGTGAGAGATGCACTTACATAGCCAGACTAGAAGCAAAGCTCTCCCCACCTAAGATTGTGCTAGACAGTCAAGAGGAGAAGGTTAACACCCGCACTACACCTCAAGCAACACATAGCCCTTCTAAACACACACCACCAACACCCACACATAGCCACACTAAATCCACATATGCGGAGGCCATTAACTGTAACCTGCTCATGCAACAAGGACCTCCGAAGCTGAAACGCAAACAAACACCAATCACAACTAAAGTGTCACATAGCTCACAACACCAGTGTCCCACCCAGCAACAGCCCCTAAGGCAAGACAATGTACCTAACATTTTAGTCATAGGTGACTCTATAGTCAGGCACACTGATGTCCCACTCACCAGGCTGAACAAGGAGAAAATTACAGTCAGCTGCCTGTCGAGTGCCAGGATCTGCCACATAACTCATGCACTCAAGTCACTCCACAACAAGTACAAATATGACTCTGTCATTGTCCATGTTGGAGTGAATGACTTGAGACATACCTCCCTGGACTACATGACAAGAGACATGGAAGAGGTCTCGGATAATGTAGCCTGGGCAGGTATGACCCTAGCCCTGAGTAGCATCCTGCCTTCACCTGGAATGATACCACAATATAAGGACAAAATGATTGAGTTCAACAATTGGCTAAGCTTCTGGTATCATTCAAAGGGGATCCAGTATATGTCTGCCTGGGACGACATGATCGACAGACCATGATGCTTTGCCAGAGATGGTTGGCACCTGTTTCCCCTGGGATTCAGGTTACTGGCTAAGGCTCTTGCCACCCCTATAGTGCCTTTTTTAGGCAAAATTCAAAGGACAAAACCACCACAGTAACCGATAACAAGCATGCAAAATCTGAAGGTAATGCTACTCAGTGCTAGAAGTCTAAACCTCAACATGCACTCTCTCGAGGCACTCCTAAAAATGAAGAGCATTGATATCTGTGCAGTATCTGAGACCTGGTTCAAGACTCCAGAGAGCACACCTGCAATGCCAGGCTACAACTCTTACCACACTTTTAGGCCACCAAACCAGGATCAAAACACTAAAGATGGAGGAATGTCCATATTCACCAAGGATATTCACACCACCAGGTTAGTTTCCCAACACAATGCATCTGAAATTCTCCAGGTGCAACTAACACTAGGTAAGACTGCAATCCAAATTGTAGCTTGCTACAGATCCACCACCATGCCCCAAGATTCTCACTACACCTTTCTAAACATACTGGAAAATATTAATATACAACCAAACACCCTAATACTGAGTGATTTCAACTACCCTGCCATTAACTGGGAAAACTACTCGTGTACCAACACCTTTGCCCAACGGTTCTTGGAATTCATAAATTCCAGTACCCTGGATCAACTAATCCATAGTCCCACCAGGTGCTCCAATATCCTAGACCTGGTCATTACCAACATGGGAAATCGATGATCTACACCTATGGTCACCCCCTCGTTGGTCAGGTCAGACCATAAGCTAATCACCCTTAACATCCACATCCCACCCCCACCCCCCAGTAAGGAAACCTCCATAAAAAACTTCTCCAAAGCCAACTTCATGCTACTCAAGTCAGAAGTTACAAACTTCATGACACCCATGCAGATGGGAACTGAAAGTTCGACTGCTGAGTCCTACACTAAGACACTGTACAAGCACATCCACTCATGCATGAATCGTACCATCCCAAATAGAATGAAGATGCCCTCCTCCAAAAAAGGAAGCCAATCTGGTGGTCCCCTGCCATAAACAAACTTTACAACAAAAAGAAGAAACTGTTGCAGAAAAGATGAAAATCCCAGGATGCAAAAAACTCCCTTCCCAGCCTAAGTAAGAAGCTGAGATCCCTCATAAAATCTTCCAAAGCTAGTTACGAAAATAAAATTGCCAAAGATTCCAAAGACAACCACAAAGCATTCTATAACTATGTCAAGAATCTAAATGGCAATGCTCAGATCTCCTCTGAGCTACAACAGAATGGCATTAAATATACTGAACCCAAGGATATTGTCAATATCCTGGCAGATCTATTCAGTGCCAACTTCACCCCCCTCTCACCCCCTAAATGGCCCATCTCAATATCGGAAGATTGCCAAATTCCAGTAATAATGGCCACACAGGTAAAAATGCACTCTTCAAAGCTAAGAATACAGCAACCATGGGACCAGATGACATCCTAGGCTGTGTACTACATGAACTACAAAATGAACTGGCACCTCACCTAAGTGTCATGTTTAATCATACCCTCACCTCAGGCTTCGTGCCCACTGAGTGGCGCACAGCTACAGTTATCCCACTCCACAAGGGGGGATCCACCTTGGATCCCAGGAACTC
Organism: Protopterus annectens; assembly: GCF_019279795.1. Taxonomy (NCBI): domain Eukaryota; kingdom Metazoa; phylum Chordata; order Ceratodontiformes; family Protopteridae; genus Protopterus; species Protopterus annectens. Next base: position 592,793,871 of record NC_056747.1, on the reverse strand, counting down.
TGGTCTGATGACCTGATCTGCAAGGCCATGGAATGTATTATCACAGAACTTATAAACAAATACATTGGCAACCTTCAAACACTGGACCCCCCCCCCCCCAGTTTGGGTTCATGAAGGGACGATCTTGTCTCCTGAACCTGATTGACTTGTTCAAGTCAGTCTCCAGAGCCATGGATGAGAGTAAGGCAGTCCACACAGCCTATCAGGATCTCACCAAGGCCTTTGACACCATCCCCCACTCTGGAATCATAGATAAACTTACTAAGCTGGGCATTAATCCCTCCATCACTTGATGGGTTGCCAAATGGCTTACTGACAGAACCCACACTGTAAAAGTAGCTGACTCCAAATCCAGCTCCAGACAAGTGACAAGTGGACTACCTCAGGTTTCAGTCCTGGGACCTCTCTTGTTTGGCATCTACTTCTCTGAAGTACAGGCCAACACTAAGGGACTCTGGCTAACAAAGTTTGCAGATGACTACAAACTGGGAGCCATTATTGAATCCCCAAATGATGTGGATACTCTAGTAAAGGGCCTTACAGAAACAGATGCTTGGTGCCAGAGCCATGGGCTCAAACTCAATGCCAAGAAATGTATAGTTATCCCCTTTGGGAAAAAACATGTACCCATGAATTACCACTTAGGTGGCAGTACACTAAACCCCAAAAGTGTGATAAGAGACTTAGGGACACAGGTGGACAGTGGTCTCACCTTCAATAACTATATCTCCACAACAGTCAGGAAATCCTTCTATGTGACACACCTCATCACTAAGGGATTTCATCCAGAAAAAAGGAGGTCATTGTCCCACTGTACTCATCCCTCATTAGACCTATTATAGAATGCAATGCCCCATTTGGTATGTACCTCTCAAGACAGCTGCGACAACTGGAAAGGCCACAGAAATACCTCACTAAAAGAATAACATGCTTAAAGCAGATGCCCTATGCTGAACACCTTAAAAAACTCTAGCTATACTCTGTCGCATATCGTCTACTCTGAGGTGATCTCTGCTTAACATATAATGCCATGTCAAACCCAGAGCTGTTGGACATGCTACACTTAAAGAAATCTCAATCCCTCAGAGCCACACACTCCATGGATCTAAACCTTGCATCACAATAAACAAAACATGCTGGAGGGATAGGTTCCTGACCCAGAGACTCCCCAGACACTAGAATAGACTGCCCATACATGTCAAGCAGAGCACCTCTTTGGGCCTCTTCAAAAGAAACCTTGATGATTTGATGGGAGAAGGAAAATTCACCCCAGGGATCAAATCAGTCGCCCTGCTAGACAGGGGTCCAGGGAAGTAAATAGTGTGGGAAGAAATAGCCAGGGAATTGTTATGGCTAGGCTTGTATAGACCCAAGGGCCGATAGCCTAGTACCAACCTATGAACCTATGGCACATTTAGGAATCACTAAACATCTCTGTAACTGGATCCTGGACTTCCTGATTGAGAGACCACAGAGGGTGTGTTCAGGTAAGAGCACATCAAAGTGTATAACAATTAACACCAGGGTTCCACAGGGATGTGCTCTCAGCCAACTGTTATTAACCATCCTGACCCACAACTGCTATACTAAGCCCAAGTCCAACCATATCATCAGGTGTGGTAATGACACCACAGTCATGAGGCTCATCACAAAGGAGGATGAAAGGGTGTACAGAGAGGAGGTGGCATCTCTGATCAGTTAGTTTGAGGGGGGGGAACCTTGACCTGAATGTAAACAAGACCAAAGAGATTATCATCAGCTAAAGGAAAAGGAGAACAAACCACCCAGTGCTCAGGATCAATGGTGATAGTGTGGAGAGGGTTAAGAGTATGACATTCCTGGGTGTAGACATATCAGAGAATCTGTTGTGGTCAGGAAACACCAGCCCACTGGTCAAGAAATTGCACCAATCCCTCCACATTTTATGAAGACTGAAAAAAAACTAAGCCTCCTCCTCATATTCTCTCCACCTTCTATAGAGGTGCAATAGAGAGCATCCTCACCTGCAACTTCACAGTGTAATTTGGAAGCTGCACAGTTACAGAAAGGAAGACACTACAAAGAGTGGTGAGGGTTGCAGAGAGGGTAACATGTTCCAGTGTTCCATTGATACAACAACTTTATTCTGCAAGAAGCATCTGAAAAGCCACCAAAATAATACCTGAAAACATGCTTCCTGTGCATGGACTGTTTAAGTATCTGGCATTGGGCAGGAGATGTTGCAGTCTCCCCTGCAGGACTACAAGATTCAGTAACAATTTCTACCCTACAGTGATTAGACTTCTGTACAAGGGCACTAGTCCCAGGGGTCTGGACACATAAGTCATTTTTTAATTTATTTGTGCAATATATACTTATATATATTCCAAGTAAGTGCAATATGTATTTACTATATCCATAATCAGTATTATTTAACTTGCTCAAATGAAATATTAGACAAATAACTTGGACATTTCAATCTGTAGTGTTTTTGTATTACTTTAAATAGGGTAGTTAATTTAACTCAGGGGAAGGTATTTTTTTCATTTATGAGTGTTGGTAAATGTTTCTGCTCTTTCTTGTGTATATTCGGAGTAGTATTGTATTTGTTAGTTATGTTTATTCCTCTACTTGTATGTGTTGTTTCACTTTCCTTTGTAATCTCAGGAGTTGAGCTGATGCACACAATTTTGTTTAGGCTACATGTGTGTAGTTCTAAATGACAATAATGATTACTTTGACTTTGACTAAGCAGGTACAAAGCTAGTCATAATAAGGGCAAGCTATTAAACTTTGTATAATACCGCAATGGTTAACAGTTACTTCGCATCACAACAGATTGGCAGTAACATTTTTTTATGACACAATTAAGTTTAAAACTTTAATTAATTGCCAAGTATTATAATTTAATCCATCACCCTTTTCAATGAAATACTTCATCAGTTTCAAAGGGGCTTTCAGGTAAATGAGATTTGTCCCTTAAATTAGGTAACAGGTGTATGATTCTTATTTATTTTTAAAATAGTATGCTAGTCACCCATTCTCCTTCTCCCTTCATATTTAAATTTATGCAAAAAGTTAAGATATATGTAATCAGTGTTATTAATAAAATCTTTTTTACAATCTTATGTAGTTAACTCACCTTCTCTTTCCAGTGTTTAGACCAGCAAGAGTGCAATGCATATTATTTGATACATTTACTTTTAGCTCTGAAATCAGCTATAGTTTACTGTAGTCTCTTAGCTGTGTGGTAGTTCATTTGTTTTTTCATGCTTAGATTAATCTGTTTGTGATTCTGAGTGAAATGATTTCACTCTCACATAGTTTTCTTACTTTTGTCTTCTTATGTTGTTTTTATTTATCAGAAGGAGCATGCCTTTATTGGAGGAGCTGAAGCAGAGTTGGACATGTACCTCAGAAGGTGTTGATTTCATTTCTGAAGAATGGCCAAGGAGAAACAGAATAACCGATAGAATCAGTTCAAGAGAATGCAAAGAGGGTCTGCCAATCAGCAGATACTGAAGAAGCTGACAAAAGTTTGGCTTCAAAGGGAATGAAGAGGAGAAAAGGCATTATTTCCAGCACCTCAGTTATAGAGGCAAATTGGGGATTCTGAAGCCTGCACAGACAGGCATTTTCAACAGATAGTATAATATCTACAGTCATTTATAGAGGGTTTACCTGAGGAGATTATGTCCAGGCTTTTTAAATTAGTACTAGACAAGTGTATGTCAACCACATTATAATTTAATTTACACCTAGGATCTGGTAACAGAAATGACATTAATACAGGCAATACAAATTTTCCACAGCTACCTGTGAATAGTGAAATCATTCACAGTCCTTCTAAACACACACACACACACACACACACACACACACACACACACACACACACACACACACACACTCCTATATAGGTTAATTCAAAAAGAAGTGCATCGTTAGGATACTGATTTATGAGTAGCACCATAAGTGCTATAATCAAAGTTTTATCCAATTTATTTTGCATTGCTTCATGATCAGCCCCTGAGTAAGTTGTTCCAGTGTCAAGTATGTTAAGACAAAAGATAAATGCTTCATTTGGTCAGCTGCATAGTAAAACAGAAAACAACTCTATTTCCACATCATATTCCTTAATTTAATCCATTTGTTCTTCTTTGCTTTCCTATTGTTTGCCCCACCCTCTTCTGTTTCTTATCTGCCATTCAATTAATGGCTACCAATGAGCCAAACTGACTTTGCAAAGACGTCTTCATGATGTAATCTGTTTACTTACAAGCCCTTCTGTAATGCTTCATTTCACAATGTACTAGGGCTACTTGATGAGCAGACCGATTTTATTAAGGAAAACATAAATGCTGACAAAAAAAAATTCACAAATTCTCTGCTGAATAACAATTACAATGGCTAAGAATTATAATTAAACAAACAGTGAGGATAATTAATGATTTGAGAAAGGAACTTGATCAGATCTATATTTATAAATCTACTACCTTCATAGAATCTTAGGTAACAGTGCATGATTAAGTGTAATGCTGGATATATAAAAAGGAAGGTGAAACAAGCCTTGTAGTTAATTGCTAATAAATAGCATTTGAATGAATTAATTACATTTGCAGACCATAACTAAGCAATAACATAATAGCTCCAAAGAGGCAATAGGTAGCTTTACAAAACTCCCAAAGCTACCAAAAACCTTGGGAAGTGTTTCACACTATCTTTCTTTTTCAAATCAATTAAAACTGCTGCTGGCAGAAGATAGTCAATGAATTTCTAGCACATTAATGTAGTTAATACCCTCATGGTGTTTTGTTCTCTAACATTTAGTCTACAGATCTAAACTTGTAGAACAGATCATTAAAACATTAGTATTACTTAACATACATTATACAGTCATTTAACAATATTGCCATCATCTTAACAGAATCATGAATATCATTAACAAGTTACTAGATCAGCATCTGCAGCTGCAAATATACATTTTACTCAAGTGGATGTACTCTTCTATTGCATTATGTAAACCTCTGTAACCATATTGCTTATTGGAGCTTTTCTCCCCAGGCCTCCACTGAAAATGGGCACACCATTGGCCCAGTGGACTTCCCCGGTAATCAAACTGAAATAAATAAATAAATAATAAATAAATACTCCATTTCATTTTTTTCCATAAAACCTAAAATAATGTAATGAAAAGCATTACAAACATGCAAGCCTTAGAAATATGGTAATAGAATACAAACAAGCTAAAAGGCTATTTGCCCATTTCTAGGCTACAGTCTGAAAATAATTTACAGGGAAACATATGTCACACAATTGTCCACACTAAAATTGTTGGAAGTGGGAAAGGAAGAATGGGTGAAAGACAAGTGAAGTCTGAGAGAAAGTCAGTTTGTACATTGATAGCTACACAGCTATGTTTGCAAACATGCAGATAGATATTTGTATGGCAGGTCATTAAAGACACAGTTAAGAGAAAACTCTGCAGCTTTTTATTTTGTGGTCAGTCATTTCTGCTTTTGTTTCATTATTCTGAGATATGCCATCAAACATCAAACATCTCATCTGCATCAAAGCAGATGAAGACAGTATAAAAAGTTTGGTTTTCAAAAAAAATGCACCTCTTCTCTTACAGTCATGCAGAGCAATATACATTCACATAAAAGCTGTAGCTAAACTTTAATAGACAACTTTTCTAAATCATAGCAAACACTGTCATGTCATTTAACTAGCAGCAATCATGACTGTGGTAGCTTCAATGTTTATTGATGATCATCTCAGGTAGTAATCAGCACCATCAGCTTTCTCTGCCCCTTTGCATGATCTTCCTATGCCATAGCACATACTAGTAAAAACACTTATGTATACATGATGATAATGTGAGGGAGAAGTTCAGTTTGTGAGATAAATGCTTTTATCTGCCCCAACTGCTTGCTATTTACCCCCAAGAAGGTCAATACTTAAGTATGGTGCATCAGCTGTTCCCCATCTTTTGCTGATAGCTCAGTGTTGCATTAACTTCATGATTCAGGCTCTGAGGTATTAGTTCTGTCAGTTATCAAAAATAAAGATAGAGAGAGAAGTTTATTAAAATAAAATGGGTGTGTATCTTTATATGCCGCTGGCCTTTCTGTTACTAGTATATTGGGTTGCCTGTGGTGCTTTCCCTATTTCTGAAAGCTTGATACACCACTGCCAGCATTTAGGGGGTACGCAATTATTTTACTTTTTCTGATGCCTGACTGGATAACTGGATTAATCTTGCACTAAGGCAAACATTCAGTTTTCATTCGTTATTTTTTAACAGTTTTACCAACAGTTTAATAAAATAGGAAAAAGAAAGAAAATAGATAAATATACAATAATTCAACAATTTAGAAACACTTTTAGTATTAACTATTACATGCATATTGTGTATTTAATTATCTACAGATAACAACAATTATAAATTGGATCTCACTAAGCAGGGACAAAGGCAGTCATAACCACAATTCTTAACAGTTAGTTCACATCATAATATAGTGGAAGCCACATGCTTTTTCTGAAGTAATTAAGTTTATGAGTTTAATGAATTGCCAACTATTATAAGATATCCCATCACATTTTTCAAAGAAAAAATACATCACCAGTTTTAAAAGGGGTTTCAGGCAAATCAGAGTTGTCCCTTAAATCAAGTAACAGGGTTAGGATCATAACTTATTTTTTCATTAGTATGTCAGTAAGGCATACTCCTTATCCCTTCATATTTAAACTTACATAATAAGTTAAGATAGCTGGAATAAGTAATATTAATAACATATTTTACAAATAAGTATCTACATTTCTATGATCTGATTTATTTAACCCACCTTCTCCTTCTTGTTTATAAACTAACAAGAGTGCAGTACATATTATTTATTAAGTTTGTTTTTACCTCCAAAATCAACTATAGTTTATTGTGGTCTCTGGGCTGTGAGGTAGCTCATTGGATTTGCTTAGAAAAAGGGGTTTGACTCTGGGTGCAAGGTTTTCACTCACATAGTTTTCTTTTTTATTTTGTTTTATGCTTTTCTGCTGTTTTTTATGGTTTACTATCAAAACTCTTGAGTATTTGTACATTGAACATGCAGTCGATACATCAAAATCCACAACTACGATTAGGTTCAACCATGAAATTGTACCAAATCTTGAAACACCAAACTCAGGTGAGCCCACAAACAAGAGCTAACATGGGCCCTGATGGAGGGCAAGTCTGAGATTCAATACTGTGGATTTTTGTATAGCTAGCTTTCAATGTTTCCTTCTCAAGATCTTGCATGTTTGACATATGAATGCTTAGAATTTTGATAGTAAACCATTTTTTATTTATTAGTATTATCATGTCTTTATTGGAGGAGCTGAAGCAGAGTTGGAGATGTATCTCAAAAGGTATCCATTTGATTTTTGAAGAATTGCCAAAAGAAGTAACAGAACAACTGCTGGAATCATTTCAAACTAATGCAAAGAGGGGCTGTAAGCAAGCAGCAGACTGAAACAGCTGACAAAAATCTCACCCCAAAGGTAGTGAAGAGTTCTAGCACCTCAGGAATAGAGGCAAATGTGGAACTCTCACATATGTAAAGAGGGGCATTTTCAACAGATGAGTATTTACAGTCATTTATAGAGGGTTCAGTTGAAGAGATTATGTTCAGACTTTTCAAATTTTCATAGATAATGGCATGTCAACCACAGGAGTAGTGTCTGGTAATAGGAATGACATTAATGTAGACAATTACAATTTTTCACAGCTACCTGTGATCAGCGAAATGCCAAACAACCAGATAGAAATGTTAATAAGAAAACTTTAATTATGCATAATATTAATTCTGAACATCATGGGACAGCAATCATTGCACATTTATTGAGTCAGTAAAGGAAAAAATATGGTGTCCAGAATAAGTGGAATTATTTGATCTCATTCATTTCAACAGTGTACAGCATATGTTACATTTTGGTGCACTAGGGTCAAGTGACTTGGAGGGTTCTTTGGCTATTTTGAGCAGACAACAGACAAGGAACCTGAAAGTTATATCTTCAGATGATCAAGAGTTAAGATTCATTTACTTCATGGCAGTAATCCTTGAAAAAGAACCGGCAAAATCCCAGACACTAATGAACTATTTTTTAGTATCAGGGAAATGCATTTTGTTAAAAGGATATTGTCACAAACATTAGACTTGTTTCTTAGCTATATGTTTTAAAGTAGGGCAAAAAAAATGCATTATACTGATGAGCTCAGAAAAAGGCTGTAACATAACATGCCTAGATAGTGGGGGTTAGCTTTATTAGCCAGAATGTACCATTGAAGACTTAAAAAGTGAAAGTAAAATGTTATAGGTATTGAGAAGCCAAGTAACTGAGATACTGGTATGTCCTTAATGGATTATTTCCATATATCCCATGGTCCTTACACAGAGATGATTTTAGCATTGCTGGGTCTTTTTTATAGTTTTTACCAAGTGTTTTGTCTGTGTGACATTTTCACCCTTCAGTTTGGCACATTTACCCATCAGATAGTTTATCTCACTTTTGGCAGCCTTTCTTCTTCATCTCTTGCTGATGCACTAGGCTATCCTTCTACCTTTTTCATTATAACTATCTAAAAAGCTCGCACAATGAGATAGTAAGATCTCCTCAGACATAGTCTGGCACAAAGCCTGCAAGTGAAAAAGACTGCAGTTCTCCTTAAGGTTTTTTACTTGACCACTGTTCTTCTATCACTGCATTTAATCAGAAGCTGGTTAACGTGGACAAAGCAAATAATAACAGAACATTTAAAAAAAAAGAGAAAGAGAGAGATTACAGGACAGTAGCATCTATTTTTTCACATGAATGAACTTAACTAGTTTATATCTTCTCAGCTAAGACCTTCAATTTAAAAGTTTAATTCCCGGTATAAAGTTTAGTATGGGAGTCTCTGTCTGACTGTTTTAGCCCATTAAGGAGACTAAGTACACCATCATTTTTTTTTTCAGCTTTTTCCCAGTTAGGGGTCGCCACAGCGGATCATCTGTCTGCTCATGATTGGCAGTGAAGTTTTACAGTGTCGAGTTGCCAGCCCAGCGCTCAACCTTCCACAGAAGGCACACACATGCACACACTCACACCTAGGGCCAATTTGGAGTGTCCAATTCACCTGCTGCACATCTTTGGGATGTGGGAGGAAACCATATGGTAGGGAATACCTCAGCAATTAATGCAGATTTATCTCAATCTAAGCTATTGCAAGATACATTAACTCACCTGTATAAACAGTCTAGGCAAAAGGAATTCTTCACTTTCTGGACATTAACTTCCAACTATCCCATGTATGAGAAGCATTTGGTAGTTGACTGATAATGGAATAGTTTTGTCCAAATGCTAAACTCTCCAGTCTCTTACAATCAAACTCAGTATTTTTATTCTCTCCAGGTGACTTGCAATAAACTGACTAACCATTTGCCTAATCAGTTAAAGGCAGAGCTCCAAAATGCATTCTTTTTGCTTTGTTTGGAAGGTCTTGCAAAGTTGTATAGCTTCATAGTCTCTTTTTTTCACTGTGTTGAGTTTATAATAAGAATGCCTTAAGCTATTCCTCATTGAATTGCTACAATGTTTCCAAAAGTTAGTCATTTGTTTTGGAAATTGTCCAGGGGACAATTTTGTTGGATGTGCCCTCTGCTAAGACAATACAGGTTCATACATGCAATAATTCATAGGTAAATACTAGGCATTTGTTTACAAACCATTATAGACCTAGCCAATAAACCATATTCAAAACATTCTTTCAGTCTCAACAAAGACAATGCAAGATATACAGGAGGAGACTTGAGGTTACTGAACCCATTATATATATTTACATGGAGGTGGTGAGGGTGCGGATCTATATTATAACATCGAAGTCTAAAAACTTTGAATGTTATAATATCAAACCCAGTAGAGCAAACACTTGAAATAGTGAAGCTGCAGAACACCAAATACTTTCCTAGGGAAAGTATTCAGTGGGCTGTTTCTGCAGCGTCACTATTTCATTAACTGTGGAGCGAAGGTTATGGACTGGGTTAAGGTAGGTGTGCGAATGAAGGCGAGTGTGCGTCTGGGCATGGGTTAGGTGAGTTAGGGTTAGGGCACAGGTCAGGTAAATGTGCAATTGTGTGGACGAGAGGGTTAGAGTGAGGTAGGTGAGTTAGGGTTAGGGAGCGGGTAAGGTGAGTGTGCAATAGTTAGGGACCTTAGGGTTAGGGTTGGGTTAAGGTAAGTGAATAGCTAGTGGTGTATGTCTGGTTTAGTGTAGGGTTTTGTGAAGTGTATGTGTGTGGATTATTTACTTTGGTGTGCTTGAGTTGTGTGAATGTTTGTTGGAACAGCAAATTTTTTCCCAGGGAAAAAATTTGCTATTCTGACTGTTCGGTTTTCTGGTGTTTCGATTGAATGGGTTTGATATTATAACATTCAATGTTTTTAGACTTCGATGTTATAATATAGACCCGAGGGTGCTTGGTCTACTTGAAGTGTAGTGGAAGTTTGTTTCACAGATGGGAGGTTCTTTGGTATATTAAACTGTTACACCAACATATCTTAATTATCTGTTGGTGAAGATTTGGGTCATTTAATTGGGTATTTCAGGAACCATTTGTCTTGCAAAAGAATGAGCAGTTAAAAAGGGTTGAACCTACCATGACTCAAAAAACTAGGAATAGCTCACAAAATAGGATGCTGTAAGACACCATGTACTACTAGTCTGCCTAAATAACTGCAGGTATTAAGACCCTTGATCATATTAGTAAGGAACCTCTGTGGTCTCTCAAGTTGAGTGATAGGCATAGATAGATACATGCCAAAATGGGCATTGTATTCAATAATGAGTCTGTTAAGAAATAAGTAAAATGAAATTAAGAAATTTTTGGATCTGCTAAAGATGCCTTTGAAAATTAGTTGAAGCAGATACAAGCATGTCCAAAATGCTATGGAGACATGATAGCCAGAATATAAGGAATTCCAACCGGAGTACCTAGATCCCTTATGACAGTACCTGATTGGAGGGGTGTGACACCCACCTATGTGATATGGTATGAAATTATGATACAAAATGAACTAAACAATAGTTTTTATGCTTACTTTGAGACAGTTATCCTTGAATCAATTGATAATGTAGTCTAACCCATTTTAGAGCAATTGTGAGTTACAGGAGGAATGAACAACAACACCTACTTTATAGTCAGATGCAAATTTAGATAACTGTAGGTCAGGGGTTTTGGCTTTAAGGTCTCAAAAATAGATGGCAAAGAGAAGAGGGCCCTACAATGAGCCCCGTGGTGCATGACTGGTAACTTTTCTTCCTTGAGAAGTGGCATCTGCATCTCAAACCTCATGGGTCACTCAGACAACCATTAAGCTATCTGCTGTACAACATATATATTTATACTCAGACTTACAGGTATGTCTGTAATTTCTGTATGGGTAATAATTTCAAAGGTCTTAGCCAAGTCCAGATATGTTGTCTGTACTGCAAAATCCCTTACCACTCCATCAGTAAGTTCCTCAAAGAAAGTAACAAGACTAAGAAGGCATGATATGCTTTTGACAGCATTGAACCCAATATATGGGTTGGGAGGGTGGCTTAATGGCTAAGGTATTTGCCTTACAAATACAAGGTGCAGGGTTTGAGTCTCACAAGGGATAATTGGCTAGGCTTAAAATGGCTTGCAAGGGCAGTTAGCTTAGTACTAAGCTATGAACCTATGAACCTAACTGATAAGAATCCAATGTTAAGAGATGTTTTATTGTTTAGATAAATGAAATCTAACATAATGTATTCTATAAGTTTATTTATGAGACTAGTTAAACTAACAAATCTGTCGTTACTAGGGTGACTGAACAACCCTTGTGTAACTGCATTATAGTAGCTGTTTTTTCAAGGCTTCAAGATTATAACCAGCAGAGAGGCTTAGATTAAAGAGGTTAAGCAGAGGCTTTTACAGGCTATATTTTGGTATTCATCATTAGATAACAAGGTATGTTATCAAGGCCAATAGATTATATATTAAAGTTTTTGAGAGGTCTGAGAAAATTTGCTTCTTTATAATTATAGGAGGTGACTAGAATTGCAAGATGTATTGAATAGTTCTACGTTCATAGATAAGTACTAGGTTAGCTGTCCTTGCAGACCATTTTAAGCCTAGCCAATTTCCCTTTTGATGCTCAAATTAACCTATCTCAATTGGTGTCAAATTGGCCGTACCCATCCCATGGTCATTAATTATATATTAACCCTAATGAGAATAAATGGGATCATACCACAGATAATTTGGACCCATGCATGGGATAACTTATTTAGGAGCTGTCTCTGCCCAATAGTAGAGGGAGCAGTCCTGGAGTAAATTTTGCATTTTCCATCCATAGATCCAATTTGAACTTGAATACAGACATAGATGAGCTTTGTTTTGCATGGATGGGGAGTCTGTTCCAGCAGTGGTATCTTCAACAATATATACCTGTCCCTTCAATGTTGCAAAAGAGGTTTAGCTCCTAGACTAAGTATTTCTGTGCAGTAAATCCATCAGTATTGGGTATGAGGATGTCTTGCATGCTGGACGCAGGTTACCTCTTACCATTCTGTAGCATAGTGAGCATATCAACAGAGCTTTGAGTCATGCCATCTTCGTATCCTTTCAGTCAGGTATCTCTGTAGGCATTCCAGTTGTTACATGTGTCTGGACAGATAATGACTGGCCTAATGAGGGGTTAGTAAAGGGGGGCAGTGACATCCGTAGAGCTAGACACAATCCTTTTGTTTATAAGCTGTATAATATTTATTTATTTATGAATTTATTTATGCAATTTGTAAACTGAAGTAGAGCACTGATTCCATTGCCGCATTTTTAGTATCAGCCCAAAATGTGAACACACATCAAATGGAAAAAAATAATTTATACATTAAAAGAGCAAAGTAATAGTTAATATAGAAAAGAAAAAAATGAATTAAAAACGTAGTCAACACTGCGTAAAATATTTACATCAGTTAGGGTAGTGACATGTTAAGGGTTAGAGAAGAGATGCTACAGTGAAAATTAATATTCAACTTCTGCTTAGTGCAGATAAATAGATATTGGTTATTATTTGTATATTCTCAATTTGCATTATTATAATTTTTATATTTCTCTAAATATCTCAGAAATGAAGTGACACAGACAAAACTGCTTAGCCTCATATGAAAGCTCACAGCTATATAAAGAAAATGATGCTTATAGTATATGTGTTGGCTGAATGATTAGTGAGATATCCTAAGCTATTTATACAATATTACATAGTTTATATTTTCTTTAGTTACTGTGACTTATAAGATCCATTTTAAGACCTAGAACTGAATACAAACAACCATTGTAGAGGTCGTTTTGTACTGAACAGTTTGCCATTTACAGTTTTTAGTAACACTTATGGTTCTAAAGATATGAATATTTGTTTGAACTGTGAGATAGTACATTCATTTTTTTAAAAGGCTCAAGCCACACATACTGGGAGTTTGAGTACAAACTCTAAAGACCTCCACTGGAGGGAATGAGTAAAGTTGTGTCCAGTAGGAGGATTAGTTAGATAGGTGTTTAAGATGTGAGGGAAGATCATTCCAGAACTTTAGTCCAAGTATAGAAAGGGAATGGTTAAATCAATGAAATCTGGCTTTAGTTGCTTAAAAGACAGGCCCTGATGGGTTAAAAGATCTAAGGTTATATGTGACAGAATCTGTCTAAGTAAGCTAGAGGAAAGAAAAGGTAAGATGTTTACTTTCAGGATCCAGAAAAGGTGGGAGCCAAAGAGTTTGGTTCATCTCTGAAATGACAACTAGTTGGCTTTGTCCAGTGTACGACAGTGATGTTCATACATTGGGGAAAGGATAATGAAGTGGTAGATGGAGCTGGAGATTATTTGGATGGTGGTAAAGTTTTTTCTGGAGGTAGATGCAACAAGAGGTATGCAGTAGTCAAGTTGTGCTACAAAACTTCACTTGTCAATAGCATTTCTTGTTAGACTGGAGAAAAAAGAGGAGATTTTGTTGGCCCAGAAAGTTGGGAATTTATATTTTTTCAGATGTTTTCAAGATGATGGTAAAGGTTAAATGATGGCTCAAGCCAGAATCCTAGCTAACTGAAGGCATTATCCTGCTCAATGGCATTGTTAAGGTGATCAAGAGTAAGAAGTGAGTCGGGCTTCTTTTGCCTTTTAGTGGAGGCTATGAAGAGCATAGTTTTAGTTTTTTAACTATTTATTTGGTTTTAATAAGTCCATCAACATTTAAAACAGTGTATAACAAGATAAACAATAACTATTTACAAAGGTCCATAACAAGAATATTTACATATTCTTAACCATTAGTACTTTTCCAGAAAATCATCTAACTTTTGACAAGATATGCATTGATGAGTTATGTTTAAAGTGCTCATTCTTATAGTTAACAACTCATTTTTACAGACAGTCTTAGCTAGTCATACAAATTCACCAAATGCTAATTCAGTTTTACATTTCCAGTTTTTTGTTATAACTTTTCTTGCAATGGCAAGTATTGCCCAAAGAAGAAGTATTTGAGAAACTGGTATAGCTACTGGAATTAGGGCATTAAAGAATATCAAGGAGTCAGTAATAATGCAATTGGCTGACCACACCCCCTGAGAAAAGTTTCTAAAATTAATCCAAAAGGAAGTCTCCAACTTATAATCCATTATCATGTGAAACCAATCAGCATTCAGAACTAAATTACACCTCCAGCATTTCATGTTTCCTGTTTTATATATTTGTGTAATTTTATGAGGTGTAAGAAAGACTCTGTACAGAAATTTCCATGTATAGATTTTCCAATAAAGTGAGGAAGGTGACTTTCCTGCAGATTTTAAGAATAACTTTTTATTTAGTTCTAAAATGTTTCATTGTTAATTTTTGTTGACAATTTCCAAATTGTCATAGCTGGGATAACAAATTCAGTTCTAATAACCTTTTATATAATTGATAGGTATGACTTCCCCTTGGGTGGCCTACTATTAACATTAGAGAACAGATCCAAGATTTTTGGAACAGGTTTACTTTGAAGATCTAGTGACATTTTGATTTTATCTTGAATATAGGTATGCATATCTAACCAACCTCCTTGCTCTATGCTATATCCTGCTATTAAATATTCAACAAGATGTATTTTGGTTACATTAAGAAATTAATGCCAAAATATTAGGCTACTGTTGTTAAGAGCTGTCATTTTGTTTGCATTAAAAGATACTTAGCATTCATTGGTGAATGCAATGGGGACTAACAGGATTAGTAATTCCTTGACTGAGTAATTTGAATTCATAAATTATTTAAAGATTGAATGTCTTTCATTCAAAAAAAAATCTTTTAGAGCCCAGTACAATATATTGATACTCAGTTTCATATAAGAATCTATGAGAAGTTTTTTGCTGTCTATAAATATTTTCCTCATGTAAAGATTTCCAGAAAGAGACATATGAAAAATATAAGCATAATAATATTATTTTAATACTTACAGCATTAGTATATTGCTCAATATTTGGAAACCCAATGCCATCTTCCTCCCAGCTTTTGACATGTCATTACAAAGATAGCATTGTTTTTTTAGGGTACCATAAGAATTTAAGTAAGGTAGAATTTATTTTTCTTAGAGTTTTCTTTTTTAGAGGGGGGAATTAATGATTGACTATAGTATAAGCTTTTTGGTAAAATTAGAATTTTAATCAGGGCGAGTCTATCATCAATTTTAAAGAATAGCTTATTCCAATTGTCTGTTATCTTTATGAGTTAAGTTTTTATAGTTTATAAATATGGAATCTTTGTTCTTATATTCAATAGTGATACCCAAATATTTAATTTGAGAATATTCCCAGTTAAAATGTTTATGTAAGTTTAAAAAAGTGGTTATTTATGTTTATAATGTTTTAGCTTTATTATGATTAAATTTCAAACCTGAAACGTTTTCAAAGTAATCCAAGGCTTTGAGTATATGATCTAACAAATGTTCTGCATTACTACATTTCAACGGTATGTGATCAGCAAAAAGCTAGATTTTTGATGAAAAGTCTTCATTTATTTTGAAGGCCTTAATACTTATTTATAGCTAGTGGCTCTATAGTTAGAGCAAATAATAAAGGGAAAGATGGCATCCTTGCTCCATGCCTTTTGCTGTATTAAAGGATCTAGATAGAAAAGAACCTGTCTTGACAAAATATACTGAATTGCTATAAAGTGTTTTAATTAATGTTGTAAAACTAGAGGAAAAGTTACAAGTTATATTAATTTAATATTTTAAAGAACTAAAGCCAGTTCACTGAACCAAAAGCTTTATCAGTATCTAGACTTATAGTTCTTTTTTATTTTTGTTACATCAGTTAATGAAAAAAAACTCTTATAATATTGTCTTGTACTCTTCTGTTTATTATAACGCCAGCTTGATCTTCATTTGTTAATCCTGAGAGTATATGGTTTAGCCATTTTACTAGTATAGACATTAACATTTTGTAATCTACATTCAAAAGTGAGATAGGACAATAAGAAGCATATGATACAGGATCTTTATCTCATTTAAAAATATTTGTAATTGTAGAATATCTCGATGAGGGGGAATATTAGCAGAGCTTTTGACTTCTTCAAAGATGTTCAAAAAGGTTTCTAAACTATTGTCAGGTAGCAGTTTATACAATTCTGGGATGATACCATCTAATCCAGGAGCCTTGCTTGTTTTGATACTTTTAAAAGAAAAAGACTTATCAGTTTTACTTTTCTGTTCATTAGTTAATTTATGATATATATCTAACTTTAAAATATCAATTAGTTTATTATTGTCTAAGTTTTTAATTTCTGAGGAGTTAACATAATAGTTTTTTGCTACTGAGTTAGTCAGTGAGGGAGAGAAAATATTTCAGCAGATCTTATTGTACTGAGTGGGTTGTATGGTTGGAGCAGAATGTAACCATGTCATTGCATATTGTAAGACTGCAAGATGGAGAAGGCCAAGGTTAAGCTTATTTTACAAAAATGGAGAAAAGAAGAGGGGCTAGTATTGAGACTTGATGAAGTCCTTTAAGTAAGGTGAGAGGTTGGTATAATGGTTAAGGTGTTTACTTTACAGACACAAGTTGCAAGGTTTGATTCTCACATTGAGTAATTTGCTAGGCTTAAAATGGTCCACAAGGGTAGTTAGCCTAATACTAATCTATGAATCTAATCTAGTAATGGAATAGTGGCTGGTGTACTGTTGTTAACATTTACTGAGAAATATCTTTTGGATTGGTCATTTTGGAAACAATGAATAGTATCAGGCTAATCAAAATGTCAGTGAGGTGGTTAAATAGGATTGGGTGGGAAACTAGGTCAAAGGTCCTGGTAAAGTCTATAAATATGAGTACAGTAAGGAGACATTTGTCCATAAGAAGGTCCAAAGTACAGTGAAAGTGCTGAGGCTAGACCAGAATCCATGTTTGCTTAGAAGAGAGAAGGTAGTAGTGACATATGCAGTTTGACAGTTAATTAAAGACCAGTTTTTCTAAGATTTTCCAAAGGGCAGAGAGAATCACTATTGAGCAGTAATCACTGGGTAGCTTGTGGTTGGATTTTTTTGTGGAGAGGTATGATTTTTGCTGTTTTTCATATATTGGGCATACAGTTTTGTGTTAAGCAAAGGTTGTAGATATGTAGCAGAGAATTAACAATGTATACCCTACATTGAAATGTGAACCAAGGGGACAGGGTGTCTGTTCCTGTGGGTGAATCAAGGAGTATAAGGGAGAGGGGATGGGGAGGTTTTGTGAAGAACTGAAGTATGTGATTTGATGGAAGGGAAGGTGAAGGAGTAAGTACTAAAGTCCAAAGGCAGATAAGCTGGGGAAAAGTGATCAATGGGATGAGTTTATGTCTTGTTATCCAGTTGACATCTGCCCATAATTGTCTAGGGGAGTGAAAAAGATTTGATTAATGGATATCTCATATGATGGATTTTATGACCTCTTATTGCTTGCTTGGACATGTTTCTGAGAAGGGCAAAGTGTTGTCTGGTATAATGAGTGGTTAAACTTTCTAAGACTTCCAGGAGTACCATGCTTTATCTCTCTGAGATAGGAGGGTTTTAAGTTCATAAGTGAGCCAGGTGTTTTTTTTTTTTTTTTGGGGGGGGGGGGCTTGTACAGTCTGGGCACTATAGGGAAGAATAAGTCTTGTAAACTACAGGGAATCCCAGTGAAGATCAGGGTCTAAGGAGTACAGTGCAGGGACCCATTTGACAGAGGATAGATATGTTTTTAGTTTGGTAATGTTTACTTGCAATGTATGTTGGAATGTAATGAGTTTTGGAGGGGACTTTTTGCAAACAAGGTGGATGTTGAAGCTTATAGAACAGTGACCACTTAGGTTGGGAGGGTAAATAGAGATATAAGAAATAAATGAGTCATTGTCTGTGTTTATAAGATGAAGCAGTGAGTGATGTGATGAGGAATGATTGGGTCTAGTGGATTCAGAGACAAGCTGTGTAAGATTAAATACGTTCAGAAGGAGAAGCATGCAGATTTGTGAAGGGCCAAGGGGGATGAGGTTAAAGTCACTAAGAAAAACAAGATTGTTGATGCTCCAAACAGAAGAGGTTAAGTATATGGGTCATTTAATAAGCTTTTGCAATGAAGAAGGAGGAGGGAGGTAGGCAACAAATAGAAGTAGGAACTAAATGAAGAGTGGATTTGTGTTAATAACCAATTTGGAAGAAAATCTGAGAAAGCATTGCTTTGAGCAAGGAGCTCTGTGTTAATGTCCGACTTCAAAAGAAGGAGAGTACCTCATTCTTGTCTTAATCCCATCCTGGCATCAGGAAAGTAATCATAGCCTGGGAAGAAGTAGCGTATGGAGGGATCTTGTGGCTTAAGCCAGGATTCTGTAATAGCAGAGATTTAAGGATTGTGAATACTGACATGCATGTATTTTGATATTTTGCCTGTCTGTTTAGTATGTCTAGATGCCTCAGAGTGTCCCTATATGCTACCTACATGGTGCTAGAGGTATTATTTCTAACACTGGAGATACTCCAGTTAATGTTGTTAAATCTCTGCTGCCATTATTGTTTTTATGTTATTCACTGAACATTTAGTGCACTGTATAACTGTAAATGTAGGCTTTTTTTTTTACCTGACTTTGAACCTAGTTGTTATAGTGGCTAAATACTGCATCAACTTACTGACTAGAAATTTATAGCCTATTGATGTGATATTTGATGCCTATTAATGTCATATTTATTCTTATACTTTGTATGTTTTTTAATCTTCATTGCTATACTTATTTACTATTTACCCTTATCTATTTTTATATCTATAGCTTCCTACCCACTTTAAATACTCTTGAGAGTCTTCCATCTCTATACCTGCCTTCATTTGTTTTGCATTGTATATCTTCACTAACCATTAGGAATACTTATTGTCTCCACTGTCCTAGACATCCCAACCTTTCTTCTCTACCTTCATCTCTTTCAATTCTTGGATATCTCTCTATTTGCACGGTTTCTCCAATATAACTTACTTTTCCTCCTCCCTGTTTTATTCCAAGGTTACAAGTCCTTGTTTATTTTTCAAACTACGGCAAGCACATTCATGACCAGTCTTTATTGTGAGATTTAGTCAACAGCACTCAGAACCCTTTAATATTAACTTAATGATCAGTATTATATTCTTTGCACTTACTCTGCATATGTATGCACTTACTCTGCATATGTATGGAAAGGCTTTCTTCAAATCACCTATCGATACCATGAGTGCCATTTTGCCTGTTTGTCTGTTTCTGCCTTCTATTACTTTCCTATCCCTCCTTGCATCTCCTAAAATGTACCTGCCTGATCTTTCCCTGCTTCTTACGTGCATCTAAATGCATTTTGCTAGCCATAAATCTACCTGTCGGCTATTTATCATAATTTGTACATTTGTAATGTGTTAGCTCTCACCTCGTTCTGCATAACCTTTGTCAATTATCTACATTATCTCTATCTCTGTCTATATTCCCAATGTTGTTTATAAGTGTATTGTAGCTAGAATCTGCTCTCTTTATAACAGCTTTGTAATCTCCTTTTTCACTGATTTACTTACTAGTCTCTGTGGGAAATTGTTTTTATAGTCATTAATGATCAGGCCAGCCCACTTCAGCCCGCTCCATTCACCCTCACTGCTCTCTGAGTCTCTCCAGTCCTCTACCCTACCCCATTCCCACCCACCCCCTTTTTCATTACATTTATACTCTCCTAGCCACTCCCCTCTACCCTCAACCAATCATGCACCTCTATTTCCTGTTCTATACTTCCTTCCTGGTAACTTGTTTCCCTTCCATCATAGCTCCCTCCAGTCTACACACTGTATTTTTAAGCCAAACTGCACTAATACTAATTCTCCAACAAATCACTCACTCAACCCCAAGCATTTACCCTCCAAATCCAACTCAATAACTACCCCTAAAAGTAGTTCAGCTAAGTCCTACTCAGAAATCAGTCCAAGCCTATTTAACATAATTCCCTTTACTGCTCTAAATCTCATTTTCTTCCAATTAACCATACTTTACTATGCACAAGCAATACCTACTAGTATATACTTAATTTTATTAGGTCCAGATTGTCTTGCCATTCATACCAAGTTTCTCGTATGCTATCAACCCTAATCCAATCCGATGACATTCATCCCAACCTTGTCCCCTCCTTCACAATTTCCCTTATCAAAGCAAACAATCCTAAAGGCTCTAAATCACTACATATAACTACACTAAAAGTTCAAAGCATCTGTAATAACACATCCACATTTCACACCTGGCTACCTCAAAATAAAACAGACATCTTAGCTGTTACAAAAACTTGGTTAAAACCTAATATTAAGGACTCAGAATTTCTCCCTCCAAATAATAGCATCATAAGGGCCAATAGATATAACAAGAAAGGTGGTGGTATAGCCATCATATACTCTAATTCTTTTAACATAATCCCATTCACTGACCACATACCACAGTTCCAAAACACAGACATCTTGAGCTCCTTCCTTGAAATCAACAGCTTCAAAAACTCTGTATTATAGTCCTATACATTCCTCCAAGTAATAATATACCAATTCTAGAAGAAATATTATCTTGGACCTCCTGTACTGTAAAAAAATCAAACAATTATCCTTGGCAATGTTAACATTGATTCATCTAATACTGGTCTTAACTCAGCTTCCTCCTACATAAACCTGTTTCATTATACCCAACTAATGACCACCGCTACTAGATATAATAACAGAACCAATGGAGGATCCATCTTAGATTGGATGCTAGTTTCAGACTCCTCTAAAATCTTATCAGCTGGTACTCTTCCTAACTCCATTAGTGATCACCTTCCTGCCTTTGTTATCCATGCCTGTCCACCTATCTCAAAAAAATCTCAGTATCAAACTAGTAAGAAACTTATCTAAATGTAACCCCCATACATTCAACAGCATCTTAAAAAGTATTGACTGGAACAACCTCAACAGTCTTTGCTTAGATGATGCCCTGCTTTACTTCAATAATACTTTTCTGAAAATATTAGATAGCCTTGCCCCTACCAGAACCAAAAGAAGAAGGACTAATTATGCTCCCTGGCTAACTTATTCCACTAAAGAAATTATGATAACTAGAGACAAAGCATGGAAATCATGGCTTAAACATAAGAATAACTCCAAATTATTAACGTACAAACAGCTTCGTAATCAAATAAATAAACTCATATCCAAACACAAAAAAGAATACTACTGGAACCTGTAAAATAATAACAGAAATTACCCTAAATTATTTTGGTCATCCATCAATCATCTCCTAAACCCTGGCACAAGACCTAATCTGTGTCCATACCCTCAACAAAACTCCAGAGCAAATAGCAAACATCTTTAACTCCTACTTTATAGACACTACTACCAATATTACTGCCACTTTTTCTCTACCTCTCCCAAATAATTTCCCAGCCAACACTTACCTCCTTCAGCATATTACACCTCAGCCCCCCATAACACTAATACTTTAAGCCATCCTACTCCATGCACCCATTCCCTCCCACCCAGCCACAGTAACCCTGAACAACCTTGTTCCCAGGCAGAATTCAAATTATGTACTGTCCCTACTGCAACCATTAAAAAAGCTCCTCATGAAATTAAAACCTAGCTCTAATGCCGCTGACAGAATATCAGCAGAGTACCTCAAAATCACCACTGATTCAGTGGACTATCCCATTAACATTCTTATAAATAAATCTATCCAAGAATCCTATGTCCCTAACCTCTGGAAAAAAGCAATCATCTTATCTCATCAGAAAGGTGGCTCTTCAACAGACATTTCCAATTTTTGTCCCATTGCCATCCTATCCCCCATCTCCAAACTACTAGAAAAATGTGTTCAGAAGCAACTCCTACAGTTCATCCTTAATAATCATATACTTCTGCAAGCATAGCATGGGCTCAGACCAGGACATAACACATCTGCTGCTCTAATATTCTTCTTAGACATAATTAAAGCTTGTGACTCAGGGAACATTGTCTCAGCTTTATTGTTGGCCTATCTAAAGCCTTTGATATCATCTCTCACACTATTCTCCCCTTCTCAGCTCACCAACATAGGACTATCATCCTCCTCTCTTAACTGGTTTAAAAGCTATCTTTCTAACAGGGAACATGCTGTCAGATGACATCCTCTTACATTCATAAATCCTACTGGCATCCCTCAAGACTCAATATTAGGACCCCTTCTGTTCAAAATTTTTTCAATACCCTCCATCAACCAGTATAGCAGGGGTCCCTAGTTCAGTATGCAGATGACTCCACCATAATCTACACTGCTGACAACCCAACCCTATTACAGCAAATCACCCAAACTGCATTTACCAGTTTAGAGAATTGGCTCCACAACAATCACCTTTCCTTAAACCCTAATAAAACCAAACTTATGATTTTCCTAAGACAAACACACACATTAACACATCCCATTTCAAAATATTCTCTCCTAATTCCACTATAATTGAATTAGTGACCCACACAAAACTGTAAGGAGTAATTATTGACGTAAATCTCAAATTTGATCTCCATGTTCATAATAACATGTGTAAGACCCACAAAAAACTAGGACTACTCTGTAGACATAACCTCTTCCTCTCACTCCCCCAAAACAAATACTTGCCTCGTCTTACCTACTTCCTTCCCTAGTTTTTGGTGCTCCACTATTAATCAACCTTCAGTCCTCCCTGAAAACTAAACTTGAAATATGCTATAACAAGAGAGCTAAATTCACAACAAATAGTCATCACTCTACCCATCACTGTATTGCACTAAATAAAGTACATTGACTTGAATTCCCCTACTACTTAACCTATATTCAACTAACTACCACACACAAATTAATTAATAAATCTCAAGACTGTCCTGCCCTAAAGTCTTTATTCAACTGTTATAATCCTAATAGGCCTCTATGATCTGAAAAACCTGCACCTTCTACAAATTCATAAATCTAAGATGCCTGCTGGTCAGCTGTTATACTCTTGAGTCATTGCTAAAACATGGAATAGCCAACCAACTTGCAATCATACTCATCAATGCTTTGCCACCTTCAAAACTGCCCTACATGCATATCTCCTCTTCAAATGGACTTGTAACTGTTCAATACCTCCACCATCTATTATCTAATTCCAGTAGTCTTTCTATCCACTGTTATTTTCTCCTTCACACATGCTTCTCTGCATACTTGTACATACTTTTTCTCAAAAAGACTAATTTATTGATAAATTATCCTCTCTCCCTTACTACCTAATTGAACTAATAAGCTTTATCCCAACCCCTCCTTTATATTTCTTTCCTACTCTACATCCCCAGTACTGCTATTTTTTTAGCAGTATTTCACCCTCCTCATCTTTTTACCCATTTTTCTTTCCTATATTCTGCATTTTGTATTCCCTTTTCCTTCTGTGCTAACTTACCTCATCTGGTCTCTCACCTGTTAATGAATATAGTCAGTTCATGAGTCTTGTAGTACTATTTGCTACATGCATTTTTTCTGTATTTGTCATGTTAATGCACTCACTTACACTTCTAAGTGTGTCTTGAATTGTATAGTATTTGATTTGTATTGTATTTCTTTGTTCTACTTGTACTTCATAATGCATTGTGTTGTTTTTGCACAATGCATTTTGTTTTAATAACTGTTCTGAGTACTATGTATATTCATACTAACTGCCTTTGTGGAGCTTTTCTTCCCATGCCTCCACTGAAAATGGGCTGTTCTTGGCCTAGTGGATTTTCCCAGTAAACAAATGCCAATAAATAAAGCAAACAAACAAACAAACAAACAAATAAATAAATAAGGAAGCGTAGCTGGTCTATTTTATTTCAAATGCTTTGTACATTAATAAGGAAGCAGGACAAGGTGTTTGGGCCTGGATTTGACCCAGTGTTGCTTGTGAGAGTAACAGAAGGAGTATTGATGTTAACTTTATGAGGAATTTGGGATGTTTTAGGGGGTATTTAATGGTAGATGGATGCTAGTTGTCATAACAGAATTGTGATCGGATGAGTAGTCTATAGACTAACAATAATTAAGGTAAATGGGTGTGGAAATACATTTGTTTAAAGTGAAAAGATTACAGAGTGGTGAGTACTTGGATGAGATAGGCAGCTGCAGGAAGAAGCAGAACATGAGAAAAGACATTGTATTTGACATTTTTTAAGAATAAATTTAATGGGATGTGGAAACTCAATATGTATTCCTGTTATGGAGGAAAGTGGGATGTGTCTTTAAGTGGGATGAGTTAAGTGGTAGGAGGAGGGTAGGGAACAGGGTGAATACATGAATGAGTCCGGGTGGTGGCTGGAGAATTGAAGGTGGGAGGGGAAAAAGTAGGCAGAGAAGCACAATGAGCATGATTCAGTCAGACTGAGCAAGCTCAGAAGACCCAGGGCTAATCAGAGTTACCAGCACTCTATACCCAGGGCTAATCAGAGTTACCAGCACTCTATACCCAGGGCCAATCAGCGTTACCAGCACTCTATACCCAGGGCCAATCAGAGTTACCAGCACTCTATACCCAGGGCTAATCAGAGTTACCAGCACTCTATACCCAGGGCTAATCAGAGTTACCAGCACTCTATACCCAGGGCTAATCAGAGTTACCAGCACTCTATACCCAGGGCTAATCAGAGTTACCAGCACTCTATACCCAGGGCTAATCAGAGTTACCAGCACTCTATACCCAGGGCTAATCAGAGTTACCAGCACTCTATACCCAGGGCTAATCAGAGTTATCAGCACTCTATACCCAGGGCTAATCAGAGTTACCAGCACTCTATACCCAGGGCCAGTCAGCGTTACCAGCACTCTATACCCAGGGCCAATCAGAGGTACCAGCACTCTTGCAGCCAGGTAAACAGAATTAGAATTAATTAAATGAAATTAATTAATTAATTAAAGGGGGCAGTTGTTTACTTGAAAGAAGCTTGTTAATAAATAAAGAGAGAGCACGTATTTAGTTTCAGTCCATGACTTTCAGACCAGTTATTTATTTGAGGCAAAACTTCCTGCAGAATAGCTAAGTCACATGGTGATGTAGTGACTGTTCCTTCATTGCAATCATCTGCAGACTTGTCTGCCAGAGTCTTCTGATATTGGCTTTTACTTCAGAGAAGTAAAGCTTATAATGGTGTTACTGACAGAACTGTGATGATTGCATTATAATTGTTATAAATGTGGCCCGAGCAAAATCTTTGCTAAATCTGTCACATGGGGCATTAGCTATTTCTTTTAGGTTATATGGGGCAGTACTATTGTGGACTAACTCCTAATATTGGTGGGTATTAGTTCTTAATTTTGTCACATAATTAAAGAAAGGTTTGTATTCATTATTGGTTCATGTGGCTATTTTAAGTTCAGATTCTGCTTTGATTTTCTTAAAGGTTCCCTTTAGCTCTTTGCTAGTTTACAATAGTGTGATCTTAAGGTGAACATCTTATAAATATCAAGCAATTTGTTTTAGTAATTACATAGTTTATTTATACGGGTAGTCCACCATAGGTGTTTTCTTTTTACTTCTCATCATATTTGGTGTGGATACCACCTGCCTTATTAATTTTATATTTAAATGGGATTAGAAGACAAAGGAATAGGTGGTAATTTAACAATGAGGGTCTGGTGCAAGTGGACTATGGTGGAAATTACTTTGTCATTAAGTAATTGGAGAGGATTTGCTTTTGAGAAGTCCACAAACAGAGATATTTGCAGGGAAAAAAGGTCACTGATACATCGTCTGATTTAATGAGGGAAGATGATACCCATTTAGGTGTGCATGAAGGACATGAAGGACCATTTTTGTGAAACACGATGAATGGTATATGGGTTGTTATAGAATAAGCAATCATTTGTACAAGGAAGTCAGCGTTTATAATGTCAATAAAGTATGTGACCTACTGACCATTTGCCATATAGGTCATACACTTTATTGACAGATAGATGACATACCCCAAGATAAAGTGTTAACAGAGGTAATACAGAAAGCTCAAGTCAGGTTTGGCATCCCACCTGTGACCCAGAGGGTGACAGGACTAACAAGAAATGGAGTGCAAAGGATTAGTCCACATAAAATCACTTTAGCTAGCAGATCTATGAGCATCTCTTTCTGATATCCTCCTGTGGGAAGAATAAACACACCTTGTTGAAGCTTCAAGTAGTTTAGTCAGTTAATTAGGCAGATTGGTGAGTGCTTGTGTTCTAATGTTTACTTACATAACTGAATAAACTACTTGAAACTTCAGCAAGACATCTTTATGTATCCCACATGGGGAGTATCTGAGAGAGAGAGTCTCCTAAATATGCTACCTAACTTGATTTTATTGGGAGTAATCTTTTGAGCTCTGTTCCAAGATAAAGTGTTGGGATTAAAGGAAATTTAGATAAATATAAAAGGTGACTATCATGGTCAGTGGGAGACAAAACGTGGGCTCTATAGCTACCTACAATGTGCTAATTAATCTTGCATAGGCTAATTTATACATAAGAGTTCAAATTCAGGGTCCCAAGGAGCCAGCAATGAGGAGATGATATCTCTGACAAATACTCATGCAGCCCCTCTCTCGCCATTAGGACTGAAGACATGATAGGTACTAAACCAAGGAATACAAGAAATGCTTTCTTTATTTTTAAACCATGTCTGTATTATTACATATTCATGAATATGTTTACAATGTTGCAGCTCCTTGTGTTCAGGCATCTTTTGTTTAGTTTCCTTGCACTGATTAAAAATACATTAAATGTGATCCAAATTAGAATTTACTAAATTTGTATTTCCAGCAGATGGGCTCTTTGTAAAAAAGGCACTAGAGTGGCAGCAAAGGCTTTAGCCAGAATGTGAAATCCTTGGTAAAAGAGATGCAGACCATCCCTGGCCAAGCAGAACGTCTTGTCAGCCATGTCTTCCCAAGATGACTCATACTGGATCCCACTACAATGACATTAGCTACGCAGCCAGTTGTTAAAACCCAATATCTTGCCTATGAATCTCAGAATCCTTCTAGGTGATCACAATGTGCCACACAAGATCAGTGCCTTTTATGCCTCAGACATGCACAGTAAGCTCTCTCTTATCCTTCTGCATGTTCCCCTGGGTTGGGCACCTAAGGTCATTCTCTGCCATGTGGACCACTATCAGGTCATACTTATTTGTCAGGATGGAGGTATCTAAGAACTCTTATAACTTCCTATATTCTGACTCCAGAAATGCAGCTAATTATCATACTACTCTTATCCATCCTGGAGAGGGTGGTGTCCTTACGTCTGACAATAGAGCCATCTATTACTAAAACAATAAAATGGTTGCATGCAGTCTAATTGGGCATTCTGGGCTTGGAGTCTGCACCCTTGTGACTCTTAGAGTTATGTGCACTGATTGTTCATAGGTTCATAGGTTCATAGGTTCATACTAGGCTATCTGCCCAAGGGCATTTATAAGCCTAGCCCATAGTTATTTGGCTTTCGCCACCCCTTTAGTTTGAATAAAACTATGCCTATTATTTTGCTGTGCCTCTGTCAAGCAGTGACACTGAAGTAATCCCTGGGGTATATCTGCGATCCCCCATCCATTGGTCAAGATTCCTCTTGAACAAGGCCAGCGAGGTGCTCTGCCTCACATGTACCGGGATTTTGTTCCACAGCATAGGGAGTCTCTGGGTGATGAATCTGTCCCTCCAGCATGTTCTATTAATAACCGTGTCAAGGTTTAAGTCTCCCGCCCTTGTGGTTCTGAGGGATCTAGATTTTTTGAGGTGAAGCATATTCAGTGAGTATAAAGGGTGTGTTGCTCTGTGATCTAATGTTAGAGGTTTCTTAGTCTTTATCCTGACAGCCTTAGGCAGTGTTTTTGTAACAACCTTAAAGCAAGTTCATTTAGTGGAAGTGCTGTGTGCTATGTATTCTGAGGTAAAAAGGTAGACTCCAAGTTAACTAAATACTTATACCTCTCGCATATTGAACCATTCAGAGGAAGCAATAAAGACTTTTTGATAAGCATGAGGCAAATACTACACTGCCTCAAAATACACAGAGCTATCAAGCTGGCTGCAGAAGGGGCAAAAGCTGAAAGAGATTCCAGATTGGCCGGTGCAGTTGAAGGAGTACATCAAAACAGAATAAATTAATAACTTACTCTTATTATAAGACAGAAGGGGGCAATTGGCAGGATTAACAAAAATAATAATATGCGTTATGTCTAAAGGATATATGAATGTGAGTTGTGACTAGTATAGTATTCATAAGTACAATAGAAAACATGCAAAAGTAACAGAAATCTGCACGACTGATATGGATGATTTATGTTATAAATTGAAAGGATATGCAATGGATGCTTTTCAATCAAAAATAAATTGACAAAAACACTTTTGGCACTTTTTACAAAAACAATTTTTGCAGGGAGAGAAGCTCCCTGCAGCCCCATTGTAGGGACATATCCACTTTCCATATTATATATGCAAACTCTGAGGTCACAAAACAGTGGGGACACTGCAGCTTCAAGGATCACCAAAAGAAAGGCATTCAGAGTAAATGCCTTTTGGTAACGTGACTGTATCCAAATATGGTTATCAGGGTTTTCCCTTTCTCCATAGTTGGGCTACTGTGGGATTAGTATACTTATGTAAGTGCAAACGGGTATGAATTTGTCTATATGGTGTGGTACAATGAGACTTGACCTCCTGCAGGACACTTGGTTCTTTGTTTTGTTTTATTTTAAGTGTGGCACAATTTACTATCCAGGTTTTGATGTTTCCAGACATAGCCTTCTGTTCTCATCTTTTAAACAACAGTCAATCATTTTAATATCTGATGTTTGTTGTCTGTTAATTTATGCTCATTGCACTGCTTAGGAATAACGATAAATAAAAGTGAGAAGAGCATTTTAATTGGAATAATTATGGATTACATTCATCTTTAACAAAAAGAAATGTTGAGAAGAGAAAAAGGGTTTTCAGTGCAATGTTCAGTCTTGGCCTACCCATGCACATGGCAAGTTACATTTTATAATTGTTTGAAAAGAAAAATCTATAAAATCAATACACTGGTATTTGTATGAAGACTTTCTAATCAGGATGGCAGCTGAACAATGTCTCGGAAGTATTTTTGTTCTCAGAGTGAGTGCACTCCTCAGAAAACAAATTTATTTAATTTTGCTCATTAAAACTACTCTGAACCTCAGACATTGACACTCTTTTCAAAAGGTCACTTCCCTCAACTCAGCTAGACATACGTTTTCTGTAAAGCATTGTATCAGTCAGACATTTTTTTGCTCTGAAAACAAGTAAGTATTTTCACATGTAAGTCATAAGAAGTGCAAATAGATAATATAATGTTGTGTAAGTTTTATATCTCTACACTGTTGTGCTCTTTTCATAACAAAGTAGGTACACCTCCTATCCTAATCAACTTTCTATGATAGACCATTGTCATGCAAATAATGTAAGTTTGACACAACATACAGTTCAAAAATCTAAAATTAATAATTTAACTTAAAGCTAAGTCAAAACTGCTCCATGCTTGGATTAATGGAACAGCTATATCTTTCATATCTCACTGTATAATGAAATAAGGGAATAAATAGTAAGTCTGGCAGTTAGCACAGAGTCTTAAGCTCTGACTTGTTAATGAGCTGCTCCTTTTGTCAAGGATGCAGGTTTGAATCTTTCCCCCTTCATTTGCCTACAGTATGACATTGAGCAAGTCATTAAAGCAGACAGTGCGTAGGAGTAATTGGGAATTTGGAGTAGGGTCCTTAATCATTTCCTGTGCTGCATGCTTATTAACTACTCTAAACTTATAATAGGTCTCTTATCACAATGTTTCTTTCTTTCCTCTGTCCAAGCCCTGTTTTTATATTTCCATACCGGGGAAAGAATCCTAGTTCTTCTGCTGATCTCATGAGTACCCATCACTGAAGCATAAATTTAGTGCTTTAACAGTATTTTACTTGTTATTGCTAGACAGACACTTCGTGAGAGCAACAGAAAATGTATGACTGCAAATAGGATGTTTGTTTTAACAGAGGTATTTCTCCTTTAGCACTGCTCCAAAAAGTAGAGACCACTGCTTCTTCATCTGTGGCAGAAAAACTAGTTTATAAACATGTTTCATGGTAATTTCAAAATACTGTGCCCCTGTAGCCTTGTGCAGGACTACATCTGGGTCTAAACAGATATGCTCAAGTGGATATATTTTCACTAGTCAAGTTTTACATATCTCAAATCATGCAGCCTTTCACTGTCTATGGCAGATGATGTCACCCTCTAACTTTTTACAAGTATGTTTTGCGATGCTACTGCAGTCTGGAAAATCTGCCTATAGTCAAAGAAAAGCCACAATGCATTAACTATAAATAGAAAAATCACTGAAAATATTTCTAGGTCTTGTTTGCACCTGCCAGTTTTCATGTTCCATACAGACGTACCTACGTGTGTGTGTGTGTGTGTGTGTGTGTGTGTGTGTGTGTGTGTGTGTGTGTGTGTGTGTGTGTGTGTGTGTGTGTGTGTGTGTGTGTGTGTGTGTGTGTGTGTTTAAGACACTACTATTAAACCAACTTGAATTGTGGCAACTTGTACTTTTTGTTTGTGAAACCACTGACTTGCAGATTGGTATTTTTACAATCTGCATTTTACATGCTTTTGAGCTGTAAATGTGTAGAAATAGTTTCAAATCTGATGACTTACTGAGATTACTATAACATAATACAAAGCATCATATAATCTTGCCTTTCTGATTGAATATGTTTAACATAAAATAATCCTCTATTACATACAGAACACAGAGAACTGTAGTTGTGGTGAGTCTGTATTTATGGTAGCTAATTATTCATTCAATGTATCACTGTTGGGTTATGCTGTCATAATTTTTACTTACTTTATATATGGAAGAATAAAATGGTTATTTATTTTATTGTCTGTAACTGTATGGCAGCATGGGCCATGCTGAACTGTCTTGGTTTTGCTGGATGGTATTTTCAGCAGAGTAGACTGTCAGTTGCATGATAATAAAGAACTCAAAATCAAAAAGTGTGATTAGCATTAAGACAATGGAAAGTATATTCATTTTCACCTCAAAGAATATGAATATCCTTTGATATGCAAAAACATTCACAAAGGCAGCAGTTGTCTCCTCAGTGCTCTGATAATGTTGAATTAATCATCACAGAAAATAAAAGTTCAAAGCATGCATGTTGCTTCAGTTCAAGCCTACAATGATGGGCATATTGCTCTGTAAAAGGTGTGAAAGTGATGACACTGGAAATTAAATACCTGTATCATACCTCAGGTCAGACAGAGCACAGAACAACTGAAGATTTATGAACCATATGTCTGAGCTGCACATTATTATCTGGAGAGGCAATTAATTTCACCTAAAACTGTTAAACACTGTTCTCTATTTACTAATCTATTTAATTGGCTTTAATAGGCTGAGTTCTGATATTACAAAGTATTGACTCTGTAGTCGTATTTATTATTTGAGTCCTTTTATTTAGATTTCTTAATAAACAACATGAAATGCAATCTGGGCTGTAAGTAAAATTAGGTGTGAATATGAATGAAGAATGTTCAAGTGATCATTGCTGAAACAAATATAAATGTATAATGTACAGCAATTATTCATTTATTGCATGATTGTTGAAAGTTATGCTTTTTAGTGTGTGGCTTTCTTACTTCTACAGATGAAAGTTAATGCAGTTAACAGATATATTGTTACACCTGCAACCTAACAAGTGACACAAAAAGTGCATAACGTTCCCAGAGATTATGAAGTTAAACTATAGGCAGCATGTTTGACCCAGCGGTTTGCATGAGAACTTGAAGGCTTTGATACCTACTGAAATGTAATGTTTGGAAACAACACACTAACTTTTGTGCCCTTGTGTTTATTAAACGAATCTAGAGAACATAGAATTTTCCCCTTATTGACATCCTAATTCTTTGCTTATAGCTTGACTACTGTGTTATTAACATGAAAACAATATGGCCTGATATCAACATTTCTAATTTTCTGCTCCTGTCTGCTTTGACAGCCACCCTACTTTTCCTACAAATTTCTGAACCACTATTCGTCTAATATTATCGTGCCCCAATGGCCAACATACAAACCTCAAGACTTTTCATTCAGGTGTTCCACAGATCTATTCTTTTCTCTCTCAGAAGTAAGCCAGTATTCTATTTCCATCTCATAGTTTCCCTGTTGATTTTTTATCTTTTAAATTAGATTATTAGGTTATCTCAGTGAGCTAGAAGCCATTTCACATAGGTGAAATGGGATCCTATACATGATACTCAGAAAAGCGCCCATGCCAAAGTAATACAAGAAGTATAACATATGCAACAAAAGTATATACGTCACATAATACAATTGTCTGGCCTGCTATTTAACACAAAGCTTATAGTGATTATGGGTAAGGATCAGTGTCAGAATAGAGAGGCTGATAAGCCACTGATTTCTAAATGTTATGGCTGGGATTTCTAATCCCATCTGGTATCTCAATAAAATTTGAGAAACACGAGTATCTAGGTGAAGCAAAAGGAAAGGGGTGCTGTACTCATTGGATAAGCCATTTTTCAGAAGGCACATTAAACTAATGTTCCTTTTTCTGTTGTAGTCTACTGCCGTCCTGTTTAGCACCTAGGTAGAATTAAAAGTTCCCAAGGCAGTATTCTGAAAACAAAGAGTAATGTCTCTAGCTTCTTGGCCAGAAACCTTTTTGAATAAAACTGATGCATGCAGTTCCCTGGTAGGGGGTGAGTCGAGGTTTGCAGACTGACTACTGTCATGTATTCAGTCATTTCAGTGTAAGTTGTACACATTGTGACTGCAAAGTTCTTTGGCATAAGAAAAGTATGTTATGAATATAATTTTTTGACTGTTTAAATGAGTTAGATAAAGTTTCAGGGGACAACTAGCATTTTCTATTCAAGTGATAGAAGATTAATTATAAGTTGTACAAATGAGATCCTCAAAGAAGTCTAAAAGGCCTGCATTTAAAGACAGAGCTTTTAAAGATTAGATTATAATCAATGAATATAGTAATTACTAAATATATATATATATATATATATATATATATATATATATATATATATCAATATTTTAAATGTAAAAATAACTGTATTATGACTAGTTCTGGAATGTATTGAGAAATATGCTCATTACAGTCATGTTAAACAATGATGCCTTTTTAATAAGGCAGGTTACTACAAAAAGATTGTCTGCGGGTGGATTTTAGAAAGGAAAATTGCTTATTTCAGTCAGCGGGACAGAAACATGTGTAATTCCAGAGATTTTGTGCAATCATCTTAAAAGTCCTCTCATGTGGGGGGGGGGGGGGGGCAGTAGGCTGTGGCTCTTTTGTACATGGAACAGTAAGTAGTCAGATCTGTGCAGTTTTCTGAAAGTTTAATGGAATACAATTATGGCAAGTAGTTTTTAACATAAGTTAATATCCTGAGTATAGAGTTGTCTAGTATATAGCTCAGGCAGGGCTAAGAAACAGATAAATGAAATGTTGCATGAGAAGTAATAGTGACCTTTGAACATGAGAAGTGTGGCACATATTCAACAAGGAAGAACGGAACACTTGTAAAGTTCATTATGCCCAATGTTAGTCTACTTCACAACTATATTTAGTAGGGCAGGGAGAAGCAGGACACACATGCATCTAATATGTCATTAACAATGTAAGACAGTACTGAATTCACTAAAGTGTCATTATTCCACATTTTGTCACAAGATTGGCAAGGTCTGTGTAGATCAGTTGTTGAGCCAAATATATTCTAATAATGGAGCACAGCATCTTAGAAGGTTTAGTTAATTTTTAACTGAGTAGACTTGTCACGGTTGTCCAAGTGGATTTTAGCTAATACTGATTTTGACTTACAGCTCATTAGACAAGGCACTTACCAAAAAGTCGTCTCTCAAGTGTTTCAACGCCCGACTAGAGCTTTTCATTAAATGCAGAGGTATCATAAAAGTAGGACTAAAGGACAGTATCAGCTTTGTACCAAAGAACACAGATGCCACACAACATTGACACCAAAGAACATTAATACCATGGCAGCTCATAAAAAGTTCTCATCTGCCGACATAAGACTTATGCTTCCAAACTTACCCTTGATGTGCTTTCTTTACGTTCTTCATTTTGTACATGAATTATGCAAAGGACTGAATTTCCTATTCTAATTCTTTGGATTCTTGTTAATTATGTCGTTTCACACCAAGCTCTTGTGATTTTATCTTCATCACTTTTCCTCAGAATACTGTCCATAACCTAGATCAGCACCACATTTACTCCATGTGTTGACTCCATTTATCTATCTATAGGCTTTATTCTTTGTGAATGACCTTCACCATGGTCTTACTAAAAGAGGTAAATGGTCTGAGCACACATAAGACAGTTGTAATGGCAGCAAATGGGGAAAATCAGACAAATCTGAAAATAGTGGAACAGATAAACAGCTTCACGTATATGTGAGGGGTGATTGAGGAGAAGAGGAGTTTTAATGAGGTGGTCAAAGCTAGAAGCAGAGAGGCTGCAGTCAACTGGCAGTGTGTTCGGGGTGGTGTGCAAAAGAAGAATAACAAAGAAACTGTGAAGTACGGTGTAGAAAACAGTGGGGAAACCAGTACTACTCACAGGACAGAAACCTGGGCCATAAAGGCACAGCAGTTGAGCAAGCTAGAGATAATAGAGATAACAAAGAAACTGTGAAGTACGGTGTAAAAATCACACAAACGCTAGAAGATAAACTGTTTATATAAAACACGGCAAAGCTTTCAGGTCAAAAACCCTTCTTCAGTGCATACATTTCAATGATAAAAACACAATGAATATATAGTATGGGTCTATGTCACATGACTTGCAGCCAAAAGTCATATGACCATTACATTCAAAAAAATAAAATAATAAACATTTTTTTCATTTTAATTTACTTTGCTGTAAAAACTTTAATACAGGTTTCAGTGTTATGACATCATTGATCCCTGGAATTTTATCTGCCTGCAATCTAGTTATCCACTCATATTCCTTTAACTCTAATTTATTGTTTATGTCCCCACCTCTTTCCGTTTTTTCAACTATATGTATAACTCGAAACATAAATTTGTGCTCAGCCCCATACTCTTCTATATGCTTATATAGGGAGTTTGTTCTTACTGCCCTGTTAATCACAGACTTGTGTTCAATTATTCGATTTTTTAATTTTCTAATAGTTTTACCTATATAGAAGGATGGACATCTGGAGCACGTAGCCATATATACTACTGCAGTAGTATTACAAGTTGCTTTAGTATTAAAGTGGTAAAGTCTCTTAGTTATAGGATGTTTAAACAGATGACTGGGTCCTTCATAAATATCTGCACAGCATGTACAGTTATAACATTTAAACGTACCTAATTTGTTTGTATTATTTACTGTGGATCTATTGAATTCCTTGTAACATAACTGTTGTTTAATTGTTCTCATATTTCTGAAGCAGAAAGATGGTTTTACATCTAGTATTTTTCTTACTTCGTCACATGCCATAAGTACAAGCCAATTCTTCTCTATTATTCTTTGTATCAGATACGTGTTGGAATTATAAGAAGTAATAAATCTGACTTTATTATCACATTCTCTTACTACATTACTTGTAATACCTCCTGTGTATATGGGTTTCAGTGTAGTGGGTCTCTGAGCTATAGTTTTATCCCTATGTTCCAAAACTAATTTATTATTATAGCCACTAGAAAGTAATTCTTGTACTGTAGTTTCGAGTTGTATCTTAAACAATATTTCATTTAGTGTTTATTACTTCTTATAATTCCAACATGTATCTGATACAAAGAATAATAGAGAAGAATTGGCTTGTACTTATGGCATGTGACGAAGTAAGAAAAATACTAGATGTAAAACCATCTTTCTGCTTCAGAAATATGAGAACAATTAAACAGCAGTTATGTTACAAGGAATTCAATAGATCCACAGTAAATAATACAAACAAATTAGGTACGTTTAAATGTTATAACTGCACATGCTGTGCAGATATTTATGAAGGACCCAGTCATCAGTTTAAACATCCTATAACTAAGAGACTTTACCATTTTAATACTAAAGCAACTTGTAATACTACTGCAGTAGTATATATGGCTACGTGCTCCAGATGTCCATCCTTCTATATAGGTAAAACTATTAGAAAATTAAAAAATCGAATAATCGAACACAAGTCTGAGATTAACAGGGCAGTAAGAACAAACTTCCTATATAAGCATATAGAAGAGTATGGGGCTGAGCACAAATTTATGTTTCGAGTTATACATATAGTTGAAAAAACGGAAAGAGGTGGGGACATAAACAATAAATTAGAGTTAAAGGAATATGAGTGGATAACTAGATTGCAGGCAGATAAAATTCCAGGGATCAATGATGTCATAACACTGAAACCTGTATTAAAGTTTTTACAGCAAAGTAAATTAAAATGAAAAAAATGTTTATTATTTTATTTTTTTGAATGTAATGGTCATATGACTTTTGGCTGCAAGTCATGTGACATAGACCCATACTATATATTCATTGTGTTTTTATCATTGAAATGTATGCACTGAAGAAGGGTTTTTGACCTGAAAGCTTTGCCGTGTTTTATATAAACAGTTTATCTTCTAGCGTTTGTGTGATTTTGACTGTTATTCCTTATCTTTGCAAGTACGGTGTAAAAGCCAGTGGGGAAACCAGTACTACTCACAGGACAGAAACCTGAGCCATGAAGGCACAGCAGTTGAGCAAGCTAGAGATAATAGAGATAACAAAGAAACTGTGAAGTACGGTGTAGAAAACAGTAGGGAAACCAGTACTACTCACAGGACAGAAACCTGGGCCGTGAAGGCACAGCAGTTGAGCAAGCTAGAGATAATAGAGATGACGTGTCCGAGATGGGTAGCAGAATGCAC
This sequence comes from Protopterus annectens, assembly GCF_019279795.1. NCBI lineage: Eukaryota > Metazoa > Chordata > Ceratodontiformes > Protopteridae > Protopterus > Protopterus annectens. The sequence goes on along the minus strand of NC_056747.1, from coordinate 592,756,410 downwards.
ACTATCACACTATGGGGCAGAAAAGAAATGATGACATCAAGCAGAAGCCAAAATAGCTCAAATTGCAAAGAAGGTCAAAGAAAACAGATCACTGTAGTTTGAGCACATGTGTAGAAAAGATGAAGACAATCTGCTGAAGAAGATTTGGGGTCAGCAAGAGCAAAGCAGGAGGAAATGAGCGCATCTAGCAAAACGGTGGATGGATTGCATGAAAGAAGGGGTCTATATTAGATGCACAAAAAGACATTAGCGCTAATGCTCATGAGTGAAAATGCTGGGAATTGAAACCGTGATTGTGGGGTTATGTTACAGTGAGGAGTGGGATATTTGCCCTTTCCTCACTGTAGTCACACAATAGCAATTTCGATTACCGGCATTTTTGCTCATGTTCACGGTAAAGTCTTTTCGATTTTATAATATAGACCCAAGAGAAGACCTGTGATAGTCAGGCATGAATGGTAAAGAAGGTAGAAGAATGGCAGTGAATCAAGTGAGATGGCGACAATTGATATGACACCCCAGCCTCATGTAGAAAAAAGGAAAATGGGTGATGATGATGATAAGGGGAGATAGGCGTAAATTGGGCTGTAAACTCTAACTCGCATCAAATTCTTAGTTACTAGTCATTGCTACATATATGTAGTTAGGAAGATTAAAACATAAGAGATGGATAACACTGAACCACTTGTTTATGGCACTTTCTCTTTGATATTCTGGTTTGCAAAGAAATATGTTGAACATAAGATTGAACTTGTAACTCAGATAACAATGAGCTAATAGCGTTATTGAATTTGCAATGGCTTTGGAGAGTTGCTGTGACTATTCCATATAATAATCAGTTTTGCTTTGTGAAGTAAAGCTTTGCAGTTTATTATGATTTTCCTGAAGGATAGCCACTAGCTGTCCTCAGGCTATATTGCTTATGCGAAATCCTTCTGATGCACAGTGGTGTTTGTCTCCTTGGTCACCCTTCTGTAGTTTTACTTTTTACTTATTCACTCAGTGTTCTTTTACCAAAGTAACTGATTCAAGAATCTCAAGACAGTAACAGATAATATTACTACCTGCATCATCAGGGTTAACTTCTACACATTTTTTGTTTAATACATATCTCAGTGACAAACTGAGAGAGTGTTTCATTTGCATATAATCCCATCATTTTATAAATCATATCAGAATAATATATACAGTATGGTAGTACATGTGCAACCACAGGTACTGCCATACTATATATAAGGTGGTACCTGGACAACCACATGTGTGCATTTTTGCTTACACACACACACACACACACACACACACACACACACACACACACACACACACCCACACACACCCACACACACACACACACACACACACACACACACACACACACACACATGCAAACACACACAGACACTCATCCATGCACACAAGTACATATGCAAGCACATGCAGACACACACACATACACACACACACACACACACACACACACACACACACACACACACACACACACACACACACACACACACAAAACTGTATGCCCTTATGCACACAAGCACAAACATATCATAGTCAATGTGAGGTCCTTGTTTGCAAATCCCTACATTGGCTGCAGTTCCATTTCTAAAAGCCCTCAGATATACAGAGCAGCTCCTAATTTGAGGAAAATGTGTCATGAAATCTACCTTACTTAACTTCATTAGTGTCTTAGCCTTGTCATTAAATAATTATTCCATCTGGGGGAAATAATTGTACTACTGAGCACATTAAAAATGCAATTTTTTTCACATAAATATTTGAAACCTTTTTTTTCCCTCAAATGAATTCTATCTTCATTACATCTTGAAATAAGATACCACAAGACGCATAGCATTGTGGACAATTCTTACAATCACCAAATCCCTGACCTTTATGCCATCAGCATTTCTTGTTCTTATTAATACACAGCAAGATGTGAAAGACTAATGATCATTTTGATACATATCTGAATATGCAGCTCCACTGACCACACAGCTATTTGAAACAATATTTAAGTAATGCCACTAGCGACAACAGCCACAAATCAGACGAAATACAGATAAAGGATTTATTGCACTTGGCATTTCAGCTCCCAAGCCTTCACAGAGTAAAAACCACTACCAAAAAACAAGTTTAAACACATAAATCCCCCAAAAAAGAAACAGTATTCCCTGCAAAGTTAATGCTTCTACTTGTTAATGTGAAATTCCTATCATTGTAAGTCTGGGTTTCACATTGATCCAACATATGGCCATTGACATCTGTGAGACTGATAATTTTTCTCCTTTTACTTGCTCTAGGGAAGCTGTTTTAAATGAACAAGGTATTCTCCTAGTTTCATTGACAACTACACAAAGTGTAGTGATCCTGTTGACGTCACACAGCACCAGCGACATGGTAGCAGGCTATTTGGTATTCTTTACATTCCGTGTAGAGTGGCCAAACAGATAAATGGTAGAATGTGCTAATGAAAGCATAAAAAACCAAAGCATACCCACTCAGTGTAGGCTTTTATCATGCACACTAAAACTCTGGAATACAGGAATGATTACACTTATAAAAAGTATTAGGGATTACTGCTGCTAATATTATTCCATTATGTGCAACAGGCTTTATATCAGGGTGCTGCTGTTGCTGCTACTAGACCTCGACCAAGAAGAAGAGGGTGTTTAGATCCAGATCCCATTTGATTTTTCATGGACTCCATAAACAGAAATTCTTGAGAGATACAGGGTAGACAGGGAAACACTGGAGAAAATATGCAGCCTCTGCCACTCAGAACTCAGGCCACAGGGGAATCATGGAGAGCCAATCCCAGTGGAAACAAAGGTATATTTTGCATTACATATACTAGCTACTGATACTTTCCAGAGACCCACAGGGTTTATATTAGGAGTGTCACAGGCATCAGCCTCAGGGATATTACATCAGTTTTTAAATGTCATGCTACTAAATGCAAGGGAGCATATTTGTTTCTCATGAACTTCACCAGCAAGAGCAAGAACTATGCAGGAATTCTATGCAATAGCACACTTCACTGAAGATTTGTGGGTCATAGATTGCACACTCATTGAAATAAAAGACTGGAGAACAAGGACAGAGGTACATCCACAGAAAAGGTTTCCACTGTATAAACTTTCAGGTTGTCTGTAACACTTATGGGAACATCTACAATATTTGTGAAGGTAACCCAGGCAATTTCCATGACTCACAAATATGTCACACCTCTAAAGTCTACACCAGGTATGCTAGAGATGACATTCCTCAAGGGCATCTAGTGGGGGATACAGGTTATGCACTGGAGCACTGATTCATGACATCTATGAAAAACCCACACAACCCTACTGTGCAAGGATACAATAATGCCAACTCTCAAATTAGGAATACTATAGAATGTATGCTTGGTTTTCTTAAGTCAAGGTTAAATCAAGGTGTAGGCCCATCACGAGGTGCGCTGCAGTATGACACAGGCACCTGCGCTGAAATACTTAGTATATTAATACTTATTTTATTTATTAATTTATTTATTGACATTTGTTAACCAGGTTGGTCCAGCTGGGCTTGTGGCCCATTTTCAGTGGTACCTGAGGAGAAAAGCTCCAAAAAAAGACACAAACAGTTTACAGAGAATCAAACATTTGAGTCAAAAATATGATCAAAATCAGTTATACAAGAAAGTTAGAAAGACAACGCAGAAATGCAAACACATGATATATACATATCAATATTTTTACAGACTAAAAAATGTATTTACAAAAAGAGTTAAGTCCATCAGTATTGATTGTAGAGTTTAATAAGTATCCACAATAGTGGAGAACTTAGCTGTATGTGGAAGGACTGAAAAGGTATAGAGTAGGGTTCTGGGGAGTTTAAGTAGGGGCTTCACAGGGACATATTTTGGAGTTGAGTAGATGAAGTTTGAGTTTTTCTTTAAAGTGGGATGGAACAAATGTCTCTTGGGAGTTTGTTCCAGGCTTGGGTGACAGAGTGTTTATATAGAAGTTTGCCAGCTATTTTTTGGGTTGGTAGATTTGTAGTAGTTGCTGATTAGAGGTACGGAAAGTCCATGGAGGAGTGTAGATAAAGATGAAGGAAGAGAGAGAATGGCAGGATGAAGGTTTACAAAGAATGAAGTGTAACATTTGAAGTTGTGACAGCAGTAGAAGATGGGGGAATTCTAACCAGTGGAGAGTATTTAGGGCAAGGCAGTGATGTGTATTGTATGGAGAGTTTGTGATAAATCTAGCTATCTTGTGGTAAGTTTGTTGGTGTTTGTTTAAAGTAGTTGTTGGGATGCTGGTGAGTACTGGGGCAGCATATAGAAGGGAGGGGAGAAGAAGAGTTAGTGCAAGGGAGAGTCTGGCATTTGTAGTTAGAAATTTTTTGTTGCAATACAGTAAACCAAGTTTCTGGTAAGTCTTTTTTATGCTTTGGAGGATGTGCAAGTTGAATTTGAGTTCATCATCTATGATGACCCCAAGGAGTTTAGTGCGAGCTTCAGGTTGGATAACAGTGTTATTACAGGAAGAAATAGTAAAGGTGGATTTGAGGTGAGATAGAGATCAGGGGAAAAATAATAACAGCTTGGTCTTTTTAGGGTTGAGAATGAGTAGAGTCCTGGACAACCACTGTTCAGTGGATAGGAAGGCCTGTTGAGTAAGAGTGTGGAGATTGGAGATATTGTCTGAGATGGAGATGAGAGTCGAGTCGTCTGCATATTGGATGAGGGACAAGAAGTATAGAGATCATTGGTAAAGACATTAAATGGGGGGGACCCAGGATGGAACCTTGTGGTACCCCGGTTAGGACAGGTATGAATGGAGAAGTGGAAGAGAGCCATATAACAGATTGCTGCCTGCAGGATAAGTAACTGGAGAACCAGGCAAAGAAGGAAGAAGATAGAGTGAAGTCTGCATGTTTAGCTAGCAGTATGGGATGGGAGACTGTATCAAGGGCTTTGGAAAGGTCAAGGAAGAGACATGATATGAGTTATGTGTAAAGGATAAGAGGGCAATAGCTGTGCTGTGACTGGGATGGAAACCATGCTGAGTGGGAGTAAGGAGGTTATGCTGGAGGAGGTAGTTGAGTAATTGTGAGTGGATACATTTTTCAAGAATCTTAGAGAGGGGGGATAGAATAGCTATAGGTTGGTAGTTAGATGGGTCTGTAGAGTTTCCACCTTTATGCAGGGGAATAGTGAAAAAGGGTTTCCATAGGGTAAGGATGGCTGAATAGATCTATTAATTCATATAGATACTAGATAGGCAATGGAGTCAGCAGCAATTTTCAGGAAGGTAGGAGGTAGATTGTCAGTGGAGGGAGAGCAGGGTTTGAGTTTGTGAAGAAGAGATCTGATGTAGGAAGTAGGAACCGGATGTAATGAGAATAGTTGTTTGTTAGAAGGATTAGGAGGGGTAGGCAGAGAAGTTGTGTTACAGTTGGAAGGTATGAGTATTTGAATGGTTTCAATAAAGTGTTTATTGAGATGAGTAGCAGTTTCCAGAGGAGATGTATGTGGGTAGGGGTAGGGAGTTGAGGGGCAGCCTGGAGAGATAATTTTATTAATAGTATACCAGAACTTGCAAGGGTTGGATTTGCTATTGAATTGGGCAGAGTTATAAAAGGACTTTTTGTCGTTATTTGTTTGTTTTTTGTAAGATATCTTAGGTGTCAATAATTATGTAGCAGAGGTAGTTCCTTTGTTTTGATGCAGGCTTTCCAAGCTGTATCTCTTTTTAGTATAAGGGACTTAGTTTCTTTTGAAAGGCAGGGAGCATAATTGGGTTTTATTCTAACCTTCCTAGAGGGAGCAAGGGAGTTCAGGGTATTCAGGAAGATGTTATTGAACCTAGTAACTGTGTCATTGAGAGGAATTTGTTTAAGGATGGACCAGTCAATGGTGGATAGAATAGAGCTGAACTGGACTACATTAAAATTAGAGAGTTTTTGACAATCTCTATAAAGGTGTGATTTGGGAGGGGGGGGTTGGATGGTGTATTTAAGGACTGAGGTGGGGAGGTGGTCGCTAAGCTGGTCTGGTAAGGTAGTGGGGTTGTGGTAGTGGTGAGGAGAGCTGGTGAGTATCCAGTCAATTATGGAGCCAGAAGATGAGTTTTTATTGAGGCGGATGGGCGAAGATATCATTTGATGGAAACCATGCAGGTTGATGCTGAGTTGTGGAGAGTCAGTTTTAAGTTTAAACAAATCCAGGTTAACATCACCTAAGATGAGGATTTCATAGGGAATATTGTGGGGAAACCAGGATAAGATATTCTCCAAAGTGGATGAATTGTTTCAGGAGGGATATACATGGCTGCAACAGCTAATTTTGTAAGGGTTAAGGTAGCAATTAAGGATGATGCATTGAGCTGGATGAAAGTCAGGAATGGGTGTTGGGAAAGGTGAGAGATTGAGGCTTTTGGTGTGGAGGATGGCTACACTACCCCCTTTTTTGGGGAAATTGATCAGAGCGATAGATACTATAGCCTAGTGGGAGAATTTCATTGTTAGTGATATGTGGCTTAAGCCAGGTTTTATAAAAGGAAAGGATGTGAGGGTTTGTATGCATTATCCAGGCATGGAAATTGGTGATTTTTTTGGTTAAGCTTTGAATATTTAGAGAGTATATTACCAGGTTCTTGGATATGGATGAATTTAGTGTAAGAGGCTGGGTATGATGAGAGGTGTTTGAGGAAGGAAGGGAGGTAGAAGATAATGGGGGTGTTTGAGGGGAGAGGGGGAGGGGCCAGAGTTGGGGTGGACATCTCCAGATATGAATAAGCTATTAGTGGGAAAAGGGAGTACAGTAGTACATAGATGTAGTTTGTGTAACTTGGGTTTAGATTTGTAGGTAGGAGGATGGATTTGCAATATATACAGTTTGTGCAGAGAAGAGGTGGAAAGGTTGAAAAAGGCTGGGGAAATTTGAAAGTAGGAAGGTGTAGAATGAGTGTCAAAGGTATAGGAGGTAGGAGAGCATGAAAGAGAATAAGGAAGGTGTGAGGGATAAGAGGTTAGAGCAGAGGGAAGAAGTAGGAGTGAGGTTGTAATGACAAGGTGTTTCATTTTTGATGGAGGGTGTAGGGGTTATAGACAGGGTGTAATAGTAGGAGAAGGAAGTGATGTATTTGGAGTCTGACAGGAAGTAATTTGTCAGTGGATGTTGGTGAAGGAAGTTATAGAGGGTTATAGACAGAGTGTAATAGTAGGGGAAGGAAGTGATGTATTTGGAGTCTGACAGGAAGTAGTTTGTCAGTGGATGTTGGGGAAGGAAGCGGAGGGATTGTATGGTATAATGGAAATTGTAATGGGGTGGGTGGGAATGAGGTTAGGGTAGGGGAGCGGAGTGTGCCCAAGCGAATGGAGCAGGCAGGGCCAGGTCAGCAGTGTGAAACAGCACTGAAAATAATCAGAAAGGAAGCAACTGTGAAAATCAGAGCTGAAGAGGTAAGAAGCGAGCAAGCCAAAGATGGAAATGTTGCAGATATAAATTTAACAACATGAGACAAAGGGTACAGAAGATGTACTAGGGGTTAAATAGCACTCTAGAATGTGGCTGGCAACATTAAACCTACATATACTGGAACTATTGAGAGTTAAAATAACATTAAACTAGAAACTAGTGATACTATTGTTAGTTAAAACAACAATGAATATGGTAGACTGCTGGCATTGTGCTGCATCCTGGTGGCCAAAGTAAGTTACTATAGCTAGAAAAAACAAACTGGCATTTGTCCTCACCTGCCCTTTAGTAATACATTAACTGATAAGGAGCAGTTCACATTTTAAAAAAGCAGATAGTCTTAAAAACACATTCAAAGTATGGATAAATTACAGTAGAAGGAACACCTACAGTTGAGCTAGAAAGCTATGTTTTTTAGTTTGTTTTGGAGCTGCTTCAGGCAGGTAACTTAAGCAGATTTATAACACTTTCCCAAGGCATTTTGCTGGACGAGTCTGTTGGGCAAGAAATGGCCACAGAGTGTTTAACCTGTCGGGAAAAGCTGCAAGAGATAAGGGGGAACACATACAAAAGGTCATACCAAGAAAGTAAGAAAAGACATATGAGAGACCAGACCTAGAAAACCCCTAGAGAATCAGAAGGATAAGTGGGGTATAATACAGACAAGAAATAACCAGTGTAGCAATAACAGTATTAAGAGTTGACTAAGCCCTGAAAGCAGATCAGACGCTACTTTTTAAACAACTAATGCAGCACTAAAAGTAAATGCAGTAGTTTGTACAGAAAAAGCAAATATTAGCAAACACAGTTAACTAAGCCATGTAAGCAGAGCAGAAAGCAAATCTTAAAAACTGTAATGTAGCCCTAGGAGTAAATGCAATAGTTTGTACAGATAAAGTAAGATGTAGCAAACAAAGTTAACTCTGCACTGACAGTGCATAGCAGCAGTGTAAACAGCAATAAATAAAACAGTACGTCTTGCATAATACCTTCTAAAGCCAGAGAGCACACAGGCAGGGGGGAGTAGAAGCTTCCATGTGGACTGCACAGAAGCTAGAAAGGATTTTAAAGATGGCCCCACAGGAAGGAAGGGAAAGCTAAAAAGTCTGGGGGAGTGGTTGGAAAGAAAAGAAATTGAAAGAAACTGGGGGAGGGGTTGGAGAGAGAATGGAGATAGATGTCACAGGGGCCTAGCTGGTTGGGACCAGTACTGACAGGACCAGGTCAGCAGTGTGAAACAGCACTGAAAATAACAATCAGAAAGGAAGCAACTGTGAAAATCAGAGCTGAAAAGGTAAGAAGAGATAAAGCCAAAGATGGAAATGTTGTAGATATAAATTTAAAAAGGAGACAAAGGGTACAGAAGATGTACTAGGGGTTAAATAGCACTCTAGAATGTGGCTGGCAACATTAAACCTACACATATGTACCATATTACACAATATGATTTTTCAGGAAACAACTTCAACAAGGACAGCAAGAGGAAGGACCATGGTTTCAAGGATCACAGGCAGGGCCAGTAGCAGCAACAACAGCTGCAGCAGGAATAGCTGAGGAGTCTGAGGGAGAACCACCAGCTGCAGATGGTGCTAGCAATCAGAGGTTTGTACAGTATGCCCTGGCTCTGGCTAAGAGGCAAGTGACAGTACACACAATCACTACCTAGGTCAAATCCTAGGATCCCACACACACATACAAATATGAAATCTGATGCCTGTCAGACTCTACAACCTTTACCTAACCATGTAATGGCTGTGTTATAATAGTATCAGACAGGGATAATCCCAAGGCCACATTTGTTACCTGGAGTAATGACAAGGTTAAGTGTGGAACCTATAATGAAAAAAAAAGTCATATAACTTATTACTCTCATACAGAAATATATACATGCCCCTAAGCAGATCATTTTGTCTGAGTTGTACAACTATGTCATTAATATCTTGTCTGTAAGATGTTTGCAAAATACAGTCACATTTTAGAAACTATAGTGTGCATCAAGCATTTCACTTGTCCACTGTCCATAAAACATGGAACATGTCAATTATACCTGCATTTGCACAACTATATCAAAAAGCAAGACTGAAGTACCTAATGCTTCCAACACTGTAATAATGATAATAGCTAAAATATGATGTGCTTCAACAATTGTAGAAATAATCCATTCACAAATGTGTAGAAACAAGAAATTAATATCTTTAGGTCTGCAATGCATATTAATAAATCCAATATTATGGCATTAGCTTGTGTGCATCAGACTTTTATGCAACTCTCTAAGCCACAAAAATGTGCAAAAGGCAGGGTATAATCATCAACATTTGCATACATGTGGGGGTAGGAGGACAAGACTGAGAAGTGAGTGTGTGCAAGTAAGAATTACATGCATCTCTGAGAGTATACAGTGTTCAGGGTCAATAACAACAGACGTATAGCAGTCATAACTACTGTTTAGGTAATTTGCTTGTGTGTAAAGTGGTATCGGAAAGTGATTTTTTTTTCAATTTGTGTGTGTGTGTGTGTGTGTGTGTGTGTGTGTGTGTGTGTGTGTGTGTGTGTGTGTGTGTGTGCGTGTGTGTGCGTGTGTGCGTGTGTGTGTGTGTGGGCGTCTGCCTGAACACAATTATGCAATGAGTTAGCACTACATCCTGGCATTTTGGATGAATGTAAGCCATGCATGGTAGACTACTCAGTTCAGCGTCATCACTGCCAACCACAAGAATCACCTCTGCCATGAGTTGCACTGCCTCTTTCATGCCCTGGCTAGAAGTTGGGGTGCTACCTAAATGTGAGTGATATCTGCTGGATGAGCTTACATCAGGAGTACATCCATAGCCACGATCTCACACCCTACCATGTCTGGATATGGACACTATAGATGTAGTGTCACTGTGGGAGTGGGATCTTGCATGGGAACATCTGCTAATACTAGAAAATGTAGTGGCATTCTAGCCATGTGAATACCTAACCACCCTCAAAAGACATTCTATCACAGAAACTGCCCAATCCAGTGTGGCATTCATTGTGTCTGAGGAGTTACCAACATGGTGCAGGCAGTCACTCACATCAGAATGCATGACATTTAGTAGTTGCACTATCTCTTCCGAGGCCCAGGTGGAACCTGCTTGTGCCTCCACTATGGCCCTACATATACATCCGGTGGCACCTAATGACACACCCATTTCAGTAGGAGAGTGGATAGCAGGCATTCTCCGAGCACCCCTAACAACCCTCCTTTCTGGCATCACTACCTCACGATGGCTATCAGGAGAGGCAATTAGCAATGCAACCAGAGTAACCACGCTAGTCTGATCAATTATGTTAACCTCTACCTGTCCTATATCAGAGGTTTCTGTGTCCTGGGTATGTGTTAGGAATACTGACTGTGTCCAGAATATGGAAAAGGGATATGGGAGCCAAAGCCTCAGTGTCAGACTGACCCTCTGCACCCCGAGTCTGTGCCTGTTCATTGCCACTATCATCATCATCGTCGTCATCATCATCATCATCATCATCATCATCATCATCATCATCATCATTGTCGTCATCATCATCATCAAGAGAGAATACCGATTCTCCAACATCTGGTGGTAGGAGTTCCACATTGCCACTCTTAGGATCACCTATAATAACAAGCAATAAAAAATGCAAACAGAAAAAGGGAGAATAAATTTGATCTCATATTTTCCTTATAATAATATTGTATTAAACTTCTTAACAGATGCTAAAGCTACAAAAATATTACTTCATATAGACCACAATCTACCTTGTATAATGTATTAACAATAAACAAGTACGTGCTTACCATGTGCAGGTGGCCAGGCAGCCTACAATCCAGAAGTGCCTACATGAGAGGAATGGAAAAAAAAGAAGTCTGCAAAGTATCACAAAACAAATGAAACAAAAAAAAAAAAAAAAAAAAAAAAAGAGAACAGTCCACTCACAAGTGCATATTAAAAAGTTTCTCATAAAAAAATTTAATGAACAGTTGGCTGTTCCCCACAAATCCAACACAAACCCCACTATTTCTGTACGTCTGTTGTCTGACTCACAGTTATTGCTGCCTATGTCTTTTATGTATGTATGTATATATATATATATATATATATATATATATATATATAAAATCACACACACACACACACACACACACACATATATATATATAATTATATAGATATCAGACATATTTGATATATGCATGTAAACCTATAACAATGGCACTTGCTTATTGTATACCTGCACCAATGTCAAGAATTCTGGTGGCACCCAGTGATGAGCTATCTGGATCTCTGATAGTGGACTGGAACTCCTCAATTTCAGTAACTGGTGGTTCAGTAGCAGGACCACTCCTATAGCCACTTTACCCTGGGCAATTGCAGTGGCCCTGTGGTGGACAGATATTATCATGTCAGTTGCCTCTTGTCTAATCTAGGAGTAAGTTTTTCAATGCCCACTGACAGCATTAAGGTCATTGACCACCTGCTGCCATATCCTGTCTCGAGCAGATTGGTCACCTCTACCTCTTCATAACAGAAAAGATCCATGGTCATGTAAGGCCTGGATGACGACCTTATTTCCTGCATCACTATATACTGGCTTATGGGGTACAAATGTTTTCTTGGGTGCCATATCTCTGTATGAGATGAAATGGAAAACAGACAGAAAAAAAACAAATATATAGTAAACAGACATGATTGCTGAGAGCTCAATTCTGTGTGACTGTACACATCCAACTTGCACATAAACCATGTAGTATGAAATGATTGCATTCAATACCCTTGTAATGTCTTTTGAGGGTTCAATTCCATACAGGTTCCTGTTGCAACACACTTGGTCAAAGATGTACATGTATTATTTGATCTACAATAATTTTATGTTATTTATTTTTTCTTATATCATTTGCACACTACTTAGTATGTGACAAAAGTCACTTCCATGTCTTAAAGAATAAAGTGATCAATTTAGATTAGGCTGCCATAGCTAGCACAAACCATCCAAGTGGCAATGCGCAGCCATCATCACTCTGGATAGTACTCAGGGAGGAAAATACACCTGACAGGAAACTTTCCCTGTGGCACAAGTGGATATGGATAAAGGATATCTGATGCACGGTTCTATTCCACTTACATGATACTTTTACAAAGGACTGTCTGAGAACATATTTAATCACATTTTTGTGATATCATTGTGTTCTTTAAAATCAACTGCTGTCACAATACTAACAACGTGTGATCATTATTCTGTAAATTTTCACATTATTGTCATTAACTACAAGTCTGATAATGTGTTCCACAAGGTACATGCCTGATGTTACAAGGAGATGTGAGAAGGAGGAATGTTTCACTTGAATGCACTTCTTGCTCTTGTCATTCCTATATATGCCCATCCATTTCATTTACTTTCTGTAATTTCTCTATCATATAGTCCTCTTCTAATGTCTTTTCCATTTACTCTCTACTTTGCAGCATGTAAACAGAGTTCACTAAATAAAAAAAGGTGAAAAATTGCTGCTTTAGGTTCATAGTTTAGTACTAGACTAACTGCCCTTGTGAGCTATTTTAAGCCTAGCCAAGTATCCTTTGTGAGAGTCAAACCCCGCACCTTCTGTTTGTAAGGCAAACACCTTAACCATTAGGCCACCATCTCAACCCTTATTAGGTAGCTCAAACATGCCTGGCAATCATGCACTTTCCTCAGCACTCTGGACAGTACTGAGCGGAGAAAGTCCACCTGTCATAGATCTGTCTCTGGGACACAAAGTGTGAATGTAGTGACTTTTGATAACTAATACAGCCTATTAAGGGTTTGAATCCACCAACAAGATACCTTTTAAAAAAGGAATAAAAAGCCTATTTCTCACAATATTTTGAATTAAGGCTGCAATACTAAACAAAATTGATAATGTTAAACCTGTTTCTTGCAAGCAATGTATCAGTAAGCCTTGCATAATGAAAATGTGCTATTTAGTATATATGATTAATGTTTTACAGAAAAATACAATCTAATGTGTGTCCAATTTCCTAGACTGGAAAATGCATATATTTCATATAAAATTAATTTGCTTATGTATGATGGGCACAATACTTTTGATATAAGCATCATGACTCATCACATATCCCAACTATGTGTTTAGGACACGTATGTCCTATGAAGTATGTATGTAACATAAACCAACCTGTATTAATCAGCACATTAAATTACATTCATCTGAACCATATTTACTTGCAATAAGAATGACGCTAACATAAGACTGCATTCCAAGACATAATTATAACCACACACATATAGGCCTCTCTGAAGGATATCTCCATTCATTCATAGGATCATAGGTTCATAGGTGTTTACTAGGCTAATGACCACAAGAGCCTTTTTAAGCCTAGCCATGCATCCCAAATCTCTGACAAGTTCTGATACCCTTGATGAGTGTAAGCAGGGGTTTTGGAGATTAAACATTTACAAGCAGAGGCCTGGGAGATGAACCATTTACAGACTGCCTGTGTCCATTAGAGACATAGGTGCCAAACCAGGAATGAATTTCCTGTTGCCCATCCATTTGTCCAAGCTGCACTTGAGTTGGGTTAGGAAGGAACTGTGCTTCACATGGATGGGAAGCCGATTCATTAGACTGAGTAGTCTCTGGGATACATACCTATCTCTCCAGAAGGTCCTGTTTATATCACAGGCAAGGATTAAGACTTTAGAACAGGTAATTCTGGTGCTGTTTGTTTTGTGGATATGCATGAGGTCCATCAGATTGGGGTGTGACAATACCCGGTATGCCAGGCATAGATCTCCCCTCAAAAGCCTGTAGGAGACAGAATACAGGGATAGGGCCTTGAGGTGGTCTGCATAGCACATTTTACCTACATCCTGTATTCTTTTAGTGAGAAACCTCTGTGGGCATTCCAATTGTTGGATATGCCTGGTTATGTACATACCAAAGGGGGCATTGTACTCAATGATAGGTCTGATGAATGCCGAATACAGTGGAACAATGATTCCTTGGACTTAGATGCCATGCCTTTGTTTATAAGTTGCACAACATAGAATGATTTCCTTATTACAGTATTCATGTGATGGTCAAATGCTAGATTACTAGATATGTATATCCTTAAGACCCTGACTACTGGGTCAACTCTAAGGGTTGTGTTGTCAATATGATAGTTACCAGTAGTGGATGACTTCCCAAAGAATACTATTATGCATTTCTTGGCATTTAGTTTTAGTTCATGGCTTTAACACCAGTTGTTTGTCTGTGTCAGTCCCTCCTAGAGAACATTTGTGTCAGTGTGGGATTCAATGACAGCTCCTAACTTGCAATCATCTGCAAACTTAGTCAGCCATAGACCACTGACATTGGTCTTGACTTCAAAAAAGTAAATGCCAAAAAGAAGCGGTCCAAGGACTGATCCCTGAGGGACTCCACATCTGACTGTCCTCTTTGTAGAGGTGGACTCTCCAATTCATAAATTACTATATGTTAAATTTCCATGCTGGGAAGGTGATTCTCCTGTGGTAAAGTCAGTTAATACATTAAGTTGCAATGTTTGCATCCTTTATTCGATGGATTTGATTCCAAGCTTTTACAATAATGTTTTAACATTGGGTAAGCCCCAACATGACAATATGTCAGAATTCAGCATCTTTACCATGAAAAGTGCAACCATTAAATGACATGACAGTAAGCAGTCCATTGTTGAACATCGGAACATGTCATGTGATAATTGATGGAGCATCATACATGGCACACCTCAGTGCCATGTTTCACACCTTTACTGCTGTGTGCTGTAAGTAGTGACAATGAGTCTGCCAAGGAGTCTATTCACTTTCAGTTGCACAAATGCAGTTGGCAAGGCTGTGCATCTTTGTGCAATACTAGTAGTAACATGAGAGATTTAAATAGGCACCAGTTCAGGCATATTTTGTTAGCCTCACTTTTGCAGACATGGCTAGCAAGGGAGAAATGGTGCTAAATTTAGAGCATAATGGTGAGGTGTTGAAGAGCCCAGGATATTTGTAGCACTCCTTGTGAAGCACTACAGCTATAGGCTGCTGCAGGTGGATATTACCATGACTGAGTATAAGGTTGAGGCTTGGAATCGCTTAGCTAAATCTGTCTCCACTGCAAATGGCATTCCATGAAATGGAAACGATGTTGTCACCACTATAGTGACCATAGAAAGCACAAGCAGGACCTCCTACACTGATGGGAGGCTGAATTTAGGACTGAAAACTCCCCCAAGCTGTGTAAGTATACTGGTCCATAACCTTCTATGACATGGCAGTAATTATCTAGCCAGCCAATGCAGATATTTATTATGCTTTCATATTTATTTCTTTTCTTATCTTTTTGTGCTGTACAGCTGGAGAGGAGATAGCTGCAAATGGTGACGTAAACCAGAAGAGAACAACTTGCCCCAGAAAGGTAAATGGTAAGTATGTTTCATGTAAAAATTCAAGCCATAATGTTATTTTTATTCCCCCAAGTGCTAGCATCTCATGCAGGCATACCTCATCCTTCACCTCAAACATGCAAGCCTTTCTGAATAACCCTTGCTGCTTGCATTAGGCAATTGGTATTCCAGCTTTACTGAGAGTGGGTAAAGTATCCAGAAGCAGTACTTTCTTTTTAATTGATAAGTATTTATAAGATCTTAACAGCAGTCTATCAAGAAGAATTACATTATGTTAATTGTAATTATTAATTTAGTATGAATAATTACAGTCCATCATAGTGAAATAAAGACAGCTGTTTCTTATATCAGAGCAGTGACATTTGTTTATTTAATGACATAAAAATACCTTTCTATCATATATGGGTGCTGCAAAAGTGTTCAACAGGAAATATTCATAATTGTTTATGTATTGCAAAACCAAGTTTGTTTAAAAATATACAGTACTGTAACATGCCATGTATCTAACTGTCTCTTTATTTTGTCCCCCACCCTTTCTTTCTATTTTTTGTTGGAGGGCGTATAATTTATTAATAATTTGCTGTTTGCATGACTTGTTGCTGAAAATTAATTATCAATAGCACAGAAGGGTGAACTGACTACTGCAGCATGGCCTTCCATACCTTCACAGATGACAGCACAGACACTCAGCACTTCAGGGTCACAACCTGTCAGTGTTGCCACCACAACCCCTGCCCTACCTGCTTAAAGTGCATTGATTAGCTCAGCTCCAGATGCTGGACCAGTGGTAACCTCTGGAAGTAGTAGTAGAGGTGGCACTTTTTTCACCTCGAAGGAGCTAACAGGGCTGGTGGAGGATATACTGGAGAAGGGTCTTAGCGCATATATTGGCAGAGTTGAAAAGGTCCTGTGTCACATTGCAAAGATGATGCCATATTCAGCACTGACACAGGGAGTTGCTGCAGGAGATAGTGATGACAACTCTAAGGGTGAGGACTATATTCTCACTGTTCTCAAGCTGGACATGGGTGCACCTCTGATGTAACTTATGTATCCGTACCTATCCCCAATAATGGTGTCTCCCAATCTTTTGTTTCTATCATCATCCCTGTCTGTCTTTTATGTCCTGTTTCTCTGCCGATGCTTCCTAACCTAACCTGCCTACCTGAACTCCTCATTCCTAAGCACCTTTCCCAACATTCCTCTCTCTCCCCAAACAAAAGAAAAAAGGGTGTCTGTCCCACAAAAAAATATACATAGCTCTCCACTTCACCTATGTGTCATCCAGGCACAATTGAGTCAGTTCAATTATCCATACATTATTCTGCTGTTGTCACCCATCACTGATGTAGTGACTGCAAAGAAATAAAATTGTGTGCACAATTGTACATTGACATTATGAAGATGCTAATAGCTATGGTGCTCTCCCAGGATCCTCCTGCAAATTCCTGTATTCATTTCCTTGTGTACTACTCTCTGCTTGTCATCTCCATCTTCACCACTGTTTTATACACCCCTTTTCACTCATTTAATCTGGTCAAAACATAGATTCACACACACGGTCAGAAATGGTCCATAAAAAGGTCTTCACTTTATGTCATCAGCATTTGCACACAGTTTGGCATAATGCAGCAATGCTGAGTGACAGTAAATGCTGTTTAACTTCTTATTCCAAAAGATGAAGTTTTCATCTAATATGTGGTGATCTGGTTACTTCTTATTAAATGTGTTTAATTCTGCTGCACTATGGGAATACAGAGTTAAGTCATACTAAAGACAGTACTATAATACAGTTAATTTAACAATTCCTAGGCTTCCTCGTGTCTTAAATTAGGAGTTTCTGTGTGGTGTGTTGAGATAATTACAATCTTTGTAGCCTGATGTTTTGGCATAGTGCCATGGGTTTTATTACAGCTGTGTGTTTATTACTTCATGGCATATCATATTCTTATCATATATTTTAATGCAGATATCTGTATTCCTATACATATAACACATTTCCTTAACATAGCATTGAAATAGTGCAGCTATATATATCATTGCAGCCTCAACGGCAAGTCATAGTCGGCCAACCTTATTCTGGTTAGGTATTCATGTTTATTGCACTGCCCAACCCCTTATTTATACCTATAGCAATTAGATTATTGTACAGAGCATGACAGATCAATGATGATTTAATAAGTAGGACTGGAACATGGTACAGATGTTTCTACATTTCCCACAAAACATATTATCTCTATTCCTCTGCGCATATGTCTCTAACTGTCTCTGTTCACCTGTCCTTCTTCAATAAGTTGTCAGTGTACTTCAGTCATGTTATATTAGTTTGTGAAGTAGTGATTCATTTGTGGTATGATGATCTAATGATCAAATGTGTAGCAAGATTTCTGAATAATCGCAACAGCTCTAATCCAGCCACTAGCTATGTGCTACTGTTTTAGTTCACTCATTTTGGTGTACCTGTTGGCTACATATTGTTGTGAGCCACCATTATCCTTCTTCTGTGATCATCTACTTTTCCCCACCTCCATGTCACCCTGATGAAGTATCTCTTCCTCTCTGTATTATTATCCTTCCACCTCTGCTTTTGCACAATGTCTGGTATCAGGCAGCATATGCAACGAAGGCTAAATGCAAGGACTCAGCTTATGGCAAATCTTTGGATTTGATTGCCTTAATCCCCATTACTCTGTCTCACTCATGCCATTGTGCTAAACTACATTTATTCAGTTTAATATAATTTTAAAGTAGATAAAGAGTTGGATGTACATATTACAGTGGTCAAAAGGGTAATAAAGCTGAACACATACATTCATGTTTGTTGAAATCCACTGCCAAATATTAACTTTCAGAATGATGACTTTCAATGGGCTGTGCTTAGATAATGCTCAGGTATAAGTGTTTTTCTTGGCATTCTGAAGGTGTTTGAATATATATGGATGACAGCATATTTCATGATGTTTTGTCTGACTATTGTGGCTGTAAATGTTGTCTAAACTTTTATTTAACATATCATTATCCTGCTACTACACTAATCTGCCTGCTACCTATAGTGAAGGTTGTCTTGTAAAGATCTTTGCATAGCAATCGGCACACAGTAACAAGGAGTACTGTTAATTACCATTTTAAATTCAACACTTCAGGATATGATTATGTATGCTCTAACACTTTTCCATCAGTGGCACAAAGCAGCTTAGCAGTGCTGTCCTCAAAGAATACAAGGGAAAAAAAAAAACAAAATCAAAGAACTATGGTTTTCTTCTGCACAATAATTCTATGTCTGCATTAGGTTTATCCAAAAATTATCATGATTTCTGAACGATGGTGATTGACATAACTCATTCATTCAAAGTATATGTCTGCTATATAGAGTTTACACACGCAATGTGTAACCATCTTGTTTAACCTATTCTCACAGAACCCATCACTGTCATTCTGCTGTGCACTGTCCTATGTATGAGTTGAATGTTTGTCTTGCCAATGCACATACTGCAAGCATGAGACTATTCAAGCATGCAGTCATACTGACATGAAGTCACAGCAATGTTTGATTGATAATCCACTGGTGTGCAACAGTCAATGTGAATGTCATCCCATTATTGGGATATGTCAATGTCCCTCACAGTAACATAATGCACATTAAGGGCAGTATATACAATTCATTATAAAAGTACATCATTACATGAAACAGTGACACTGAGGTTACATATGCATTTGTTGCACAATCTGTGTTGCACAGTAACACCTTTTCCAAGCATTGTTTTTTTTTTACAAATATTATACTGTCTAATTTCACATAGGTATTGTCAATCTTCTTCTGTGGTGCTTCTCACTAGTACATTGTTATCTAGATAGTTTAACCTAGGTAGGAGGTTCAGTATCCAACATGGAAGATGTGTGTGTGTGTGTGTGTGTGTGTGTGTGTGTGTGTGTGTGTGTGTGTGTGTGTGTGTGTGTGTGTGTGTGTGTGTGTCTGTGTGCGTGTGTGTGTGTGTGTGTGTGTGTGTGTGTGTGTGTGTGTGTGTGTGCATGTGTATGTGTGAGAGAGAGAGACCATGAGTTACACTTTGTGGTGTATCCACTTCTCCTAAGAATAATGCATTTAACTATTCTCATCTCATACATCTTTTATACCAACTTTTACAGAAACATCCTGTATGAAACATACTGATGAGGTCATCCTGACAAAAGTGCACTGTCTCCCCTTAATAGCAGGATTTTTCCTGTGGGGCTTACAAATAGTGCAATGTTTTCTAGATTGTGTAACTAGATAGGTAAGAGGTTGGATACCCATTATGGAAGACTTGTCCATGTGTGTGTGTGTGTGTGTGTGTGTGTGTGTGTGTGTGTGTGTGTGTGTGTGTGTGTGTGTGTGTGTGTGTGTGTGCACGTTGTGTGTGAGTCTGTGTGTGTGTGTATGTGTGTAATACTTGTTGCTGTTTACATTTCACCTGAAGAAAATGTATTTAAACGAGTACACAGCTCCCTTATACCAACGTTTACTGAAACATGTATGACACACATTGAAAAGGTCATCCTAATAAAAGTGCACTCTCTTCCCTTAATAGCCAGGCATCTCCTGTGGCACTTGCAATGAGTACAGTGGTCTCTAGATTGTGTAAAAAGATAGTTAGAAGGTTCGATACCCATCATGGAAGACTTATATGTGTGTATGTGTGTTGTAAGGCTTGTTGCTGTCACCATTTCTCCTAAAGAGAATGCACTTAAATGTGCATACCACTCCCTTATATCAACTTTTGCACAAATGTCCGATATGACACTCACTGATGGGGTCACCCTGATGAAAGTACACTCTCTTCCTTTAATAGGCAGAATTTTCCTGTGATGATTGCAACTTGCACAAATATGTTTACATTGTGTAACTAGATAGATAGAAAGTTCAATACTTACCACAGAAGGTGTGTGTGTGTGTGTGTGTGTGTGTGTGTGTGTGTGTGTGTGTGTGTGTGTGTGTGTGTGTGTGTGTGTGCGTGTCTGTGTGTGTGCATGTGCATGTTTGTGTGCGTGTGCGTGTGTGTCTGTGTGTGTGTGTGTCTGTGAATGTGCGTGTGCATGTGTGTGTGTGTGCATGTGTGTGTGTGTGTGTGTGTGTGTGTGTGTGTGTGTGTGTGTGTGTGTGTGTGTGTGTGTGTGCATGTGAGGGTGTTTACAATTAGGTGAGCATGTCTTGCAGAGTTTGCCAATAGAGATGCTCGTAAGGCAAGTTAACTTGCCCCATATACTGTGGTATTGGAGTTCATACAGAAATCATGAGGTGACCCTCTAACTTTGATATTTCAGTTACCCATCATCTGTAGGGTGTGGTGGTAACATACCCGAGTTGGGAGCTCACTTTATGTTGCGCATTGGAACTGGTGTAAGTTAAATGCATAGGTTCAGTTACTGCTGTTCTGCCCTAACACCAACTTTTTAGGGGATGCAAGGGAATGTAGTGGTTGCACAGTTGATAAACAGGGAAGGCTTTTGGCCACTCCTAATGTTGTCAGTAAGAGGTTTGGTTTTGTGGGTGCAGAGGCTTTACAGTTTTTTTTTTCTTTTGCAGGTGGGGAAGTCTGGAGATTGTACTTCCCTGTCTACAAACCCATCGTGCACCACTCTAGCAGCAGAGAGGGTTTAAGACAGAGGGCTGAAGGAAGTGGAGTCAGAAGCTGATGGATTATGCTGGAGTGGATGTACTTGCTGCTGCAGTGGTGCACAGTGAAGGTGCAGGTAATCCATGTTTATTCCTGGCTCATTAAGGCACACCAGAATTAGTGTGGATGCAAGTGGTTACTCAGTGGTCAGTGCTAATTTGAGAAATTAGCATTGTTCTCCATTGTATTTGGCAGCAGTGGGCAGACAGAAGGGTTCGACAGAGCATTAAGAAGTATGTGTGCATGTTAGGCATATGTGAGGACATGGGTTCCATTGTGTGAGTAGAAGTTGGAAGGTTCTGGTATTGCTCGTGGGTGCAGGTCATGGTTTGAGTGATTTACTAGATGTTTGGAAAAAGAAAAATTAAATAAATAAAAATAAATAAAAAATTGAGTGGT